>NC_141990.1:6299021-6339021 GCF_049901715.1 Pseudonaja textilis | reverse complement strand
AAGAAAGAAAGAAAGAAAGAAAGAAAGAAAGAAAGAAAGAAAGAAAGAAAGAAAGGGAAGGAAGAACTATTACAGAAAGAAGAGAAAGGGAAGGGAAGAAGGAAGGAAGGAAAAAAAGAAAGAAAGAAAGAGAAAGAAAGAAAGAAAGAAAGAAAGAAAGAAAGAAAGGGAAGGAAGAACTATTACAGAAGAGAAGAGAAAGGGGAAGGGGAAGAAGGAAGGAAGGAAGGGCTGGATGGAGTTGAGCCGCTTAAACCACCTAGAGGTTTATACGTATTTCCATTTCAATAGCAAACCCCCAAGTAAATACCGTTCTTCTCTGTTTTATTTACACAAACTCACATACACAGGCACTTAAACACAAACACACACACACGCCTACAGACTACTTCTCTCACGCGTACCTGTTTAGTCCCTCTCTCTCTCTCCTTTACCTACGCAGCGTGAATGCGCGTTCCAGCGCGAGCCGTTCCTTCTCCCGGCCCCACTTGGGCCACCCATCCGCCGCTGCGCCCCTTACCTTTCCTCGTCCCGACTCAGGACCCTTCGACCTTCTTCCCAGCCCCCCCACCGTTGGGGCGACATTCGCAGCAAGAGGAAGGAAGGGGAGAGGCCAAGCCGGGCTCCACGGTTCAGACCGGGGCTCTCCCCAAAAAACCCCTCCACGCGCGCACGCACGCACACACACACACAGAAAATCCCCTGGTTTTTTTCTGGATGCCGGGCTGGCTCCCCCTCCCCCCCTTTTTTAAAGTCACACACTAGTGAATTGCAACTCACTCCCACCATCACGTGGTTGCAGAAATTGGGAACAGAAGCCCAGTGGAAAAGTGGGGAAAGATCAACCAAGTTCAGACGTTTTCATAAACCCTTTTCTCTCCCCCCCACCCGCTTTTTGTTAAAAAAAATCTATTTGTTATAATAATAGCAATGGTTATGATGACTTCTTATATATAATTGCAAAGATGACCATACTCAGTATAACATAAGATAGAACAGAATTCTTTATTGGCCAAGTGTGATTGGACACACAAGGAATTTGTCTTTGGTGCAAATGTTCTCAGTGTACATAAAGAAAAAATAAAATATATTCATCAAGAATCATAAGATACAACACTTAGTGATAGTCATAGATTACTAAATGAGCAATCAAATCATATTGGGAAACAAATAAAACAATATAAATTGTAAAGATACAAGTAATACGGTTATAGTCATAAGTGGGAGAAGATAGGATAAGAAGAAGAACAGTAATGCAGTCTTATTAATAGTTGGACAGTGTTGAGGGAATTATTTGTTTAGCGGAGTGATGGCATTCGGGAAAAAACTGTCCTTGTGTCTCGTTGTTCTGGGTGCAGTGCTCTATAGCCGTTTTGAGCATAGAAGTTGAAACAGTTTATGTCCAGGATGTGAGGGGTCTGTAAATATTTTCACAGCCCTCTTTTTGACTCATGTAGTATACAGGTCCTCGATGGAAGGCAGTTTGGTAGCAATTGTTTTTTCTGCAGTCCTAATTATCCATTGAAGTCTATATCTGTCTTGTTTGTACTATTATTATAATAGTTTGTACTAGATTATTATTATTGTTATTATTATTGTTGTTGTTATAGTTATGATTATATGTGATTGCTAAGATGAGCATATTCAAGATAATATTATATTTTCATTGGAAGATACGTTAAGAGAGAGAAATGAATAGAGCTTATAATGCTGATTATTAATACTGTAAGATTAGAGAATTATTATCAAGGTAATGAATACTGTAAACTTCGATTGGAATCGCCCAGAGACTTTTGTACCCAGATGACACACTGTTTAATGGAAGATGATATGTTCAAATTAAAAAATAAATACAAAACTTTTTTTAAAAAAATATCTATTTATTATATCATTCGCAACTGCCTGGAGTTTGATCCTAAAGGAGGAGGAGGAGGAAGAGGAGGAGGAATCCAAGAAAAGGGAGACAGAAAAATGAGATAAATCCTTGACCTGCGTGATTTTGCTGGGGTTGTGAAAATTCAAAGAGAGGTAAGTCCTCAACTTACAACAATTCGCTTAATGACTGTTCAAAGTTGCACCGGCACTGAAAAAAAGTGACTTGGGAATCTGGGGTGGCTTGCTGGGGGTTCGCAGGGGTTCGGGAGAGCCACTAGCTAAGATTCTGCACAGTTCAGGGAACCCTCAAATCCCCAATCCTGGCCGGCCACGCCCATCCTTCCCCTCCGCTCCCAGGAGTCCCCACATGGCCTGTTTTGGATGCAGGTAAGCGCAGGGCGCGTGAGGAGGCTGGGGGAAGGTAAAAAACAGGCCTCCCAGAAGTTCAGGAAGGCTTGTTGGGCCTGTTTCCGGCTTCCAGAGAGCCTCCGGAGCCCGGGGAGGCAAAAACGCCCCCCCACCACTACCACTGTGGTGCAGGAGGTCAGTTAGGCCACACCCACCCAGCAACCAGGCAGAGAACCCGTTGCTAAAATGTTTGAAGCTCACTCCTGCTTAAGGCCATTTTTTCACACTTACAACCACTGCAGCATCCCCGGGGTCCTGTGAGCAAAATTTAGACGCTCGGCAACTGACTCCTGTTTATGAATCAGAATCAGAATAGAGCTGGAAAGGGACCTTGGAGGTCTTCTAGTCCAGCCCCCTGCTCAAGCAGGAGAACCTATACCATCTCAGACAAGTGACTGTCCAGTCTCTACTTAAAAACCTCCAGTGATGGAGCACCCACAACTTCTGGTGGCAAGCTGTTCCACTGGCTAGTTGTCCTCACTTTTAGGAAGTTTCTCCTTAACTCCAGGTGGCTTCTCTCCTTGATTCATTTCCATCCATTGCTTCTCGTCCTGCCCTTCAGGTGCTTTGCAGAATAGCTTGACACTCTCTTCTTTCTGGCAGCTCCTCAAATACTGGAAAGGGACCTTGGAGGTCTTCTAGTCCAGCCCCCCGCCCCCCCTCCAGTTCTTCTTCTCTCTAGACTCTCTTCTCTCTATTCAATTCCTCCAACCGTTGTTCTTCGTATGTTTTTGTCTCCAGGCCTTTGATTGTCTTAGTTGCTCTTTTCTGCACTTTTTCCAAAGTCTCAACATCTTTTTTTGTAATTTGGTGACCGACAATCCTAACAAAGATATGGCCTCTATGATATTCATACAACTATTTATTTGTTCATGAGATTTACACACAAACACAGCTTTCAAAGGAGCCTTTTCTCCAGGGGGGTTTACTCACACTGCACACTGATTTTAATTTAATCTCCTTTTACTTTCCTTTACACTTCACTATATTTTTTTCCCTTCCTTTACCTCTTCCTTTACCTTGGATAGGTAGTCCTTAACTTACAACAGTTCACTTAGTGACCATTCAAAGCTACGATGCCCCTAAAAAAAGGTGCTTAGTTATGACTGTTTTTCATACTTTTTCACAACCGTTGCAACGTCCCCATGGTCACATGATCCAAGATCAGACTTTTGGCAATTGACTCATATTTGTGGGTCCGAGGCTTCCGAGACCGTAATTACACACACGCTTATTTTAAAAACAAGTCTTGTTTTACTGCAACGCTGGGAATTGTTTTCATTCCCAGCCGGCAATGAATCTCAAACAGTCCCTCAAGATAAGCACCCACCTTTCTTTGCTGTGAAGTGCTGCCAAAAACAGAAGTGTCAAATGAACTAGAAACAAAACCAACCGAAGTACAAAGAGCTTCAAGAACGAATCTGAATCGAACAAACAACTTTGCTTCCTGCAAAGGTTTCATCATCTTGGCCTGTTCTTTATACCATATGGGAGGGGCAGTCACCTCCCGGCCTTACTCCCGAGTTGCCCCTTTTGTTTCAGCTGCTTTCGCCTTCTAGCAGCTCTGTGTACATGTGCACTGGGAACAGGCTCCCCTCGCTCCTCTTCCTTGCCGCTGCCAGATTCTGGAGGCTCCGGAGTCAGCATCCCATCCCAGATGGTCCAGGCCCCATCTCTGCATCGGACGCAGGACCCTCAGCTGAGTCCTCCCCAGATTCCCAGACTGGTCCCTGTCCTTCCCCATTGTCCGATTCAACTGCCGTCTGCACAGGCTGCCAGCGAACCACAACAGAAAGGTTGTAAAATGGGGCAACACTCACTTAACAAATGCCTCGCTTAACAACAGAAATTTTGAGCTCAATGGTAGTCATAAGTCGAGGACTACCTGTATTATACTATAGTGTACTATACTGTACTATACTACAATAGGCATATTTTTAGTCATTCCCTATTTTCCCCAGGTGCTATATCAGCCATCAAACCATGGCATGAGATATTGAGGAGGCTGGTTCTGGGATGTGGAGTAGGGTAGGTGGGGTCTGCATGCCTCATTATTTGATTATGAGGATGAAAATAAATAATAAAAATTTTGAATCAGGCCACAGCATAGAATATTTCCATTTCTGCCAATGCAAAACTTGGCAGGCCGAGAAAGAAAGCCAGTACAACGCTCCCCTCAATTCCCTCAATTTTTTTCATCTTTTTTTTTCTTTTTTTGAAGTCCTATGTTCTTTTTCCAGATGCAGGCATAAAATACTTTCTGACTCTTTTTATTATATTATTATTAATAATTATTAACCATCACACAGTCAGCCCGATGTTCAGACTGAGTTTGGCGTTTTTGTCTATCTATCGAGTCGCCAACCGAGGACCTGGGATAGGCAGATCTGGATGTTTGACGGTGTTACAGATATCGTTGCGAGATGGAAGCTGTTCCAAGTAAAGCTGCCTTCTGCAATTGACTGATGGCGAATTTGTCAATGCCACTGATGGTGTCCAGTTGTTTTGACACTGCACCCAAGGCGCCTATAACTATTGATACTACCCTTGCTTGCCTTTGCTATAGTCATCCTATTTAAACACCAGTAGTTCTGCAGCTTTCTGGCTCTAGTTGCTCAGCTACAGTCCTGAGTCCTGTAGCTTATTACTATTATTATTATTATTATTATTATTATTATTATCATCATTATCACTATCACTATCACTATCACTATCACTATCACTATCACTATCACTATCATTATTATTATTTCTGGCCTGGAGACTCACATCATCCCAATGCAAACTGACTTGAATTTTTCAGGTTCAATGAACCCAATCGCTAGATATGGTGAATCTGGTATAACATTCGTGGGAATGCAACATTTTGGCTGAAACAAATACCCCAATTCAGGTGAGATGCCAGTATCTTAATTCTTCCCACTTTCCAGAAATAAAGAGGCTGTTTTTGTAACTATCCCTTGATTTTCCAGCTGCAGGTAATCCTTGACTGACAACCAGGGGTTGGATTCAAAAATCGCAGCAACTGATTCGCTGCCCGGTTGCTGGGTAGGTGTGGCCATGGTGGGTGTGGCCTACCAGAACTTCCAGGGAGGGGCATTTTTGCCTTCCCCAGAGTCAGGAGGCTTCCCTTGCGTCTCTGGGAGGGCGAAAATGGCCTTCCCCAGGGTCCCACCACTGCCCTAATCATCCTGGTTGCTCTTCTCTGCACTTTTTCTAGAGTCTCAACATCCCTTTTATAATCTGGTGACCAAAACTGGATGCAGTACTCTAGGTGTGGTCTTACTAAGGCTTTGTAGAGTGGTATTAGTGCCTCCCTTGATCTCGATTGTATCCCTCGGTTTATGCAACTTAGGATTGCATTAGCTTTTTTGGCTACTGCTGCACACAGCTGGCTCATATTTAGCTGGTTGTCCACTAAGACTCCAAGATCCCTCTCTCAGTTCCTGCTATTGAGCCTGGTTTCACCCAGTCCTGGTGAATGCAGTGGGCTTCTTTTATGGTTGTTCAGTCGCTAAGTTGTGTCAACTCTTCACAACCCCATGGACCACAACACACTAGGCTCCCACTGTCCTCCAGGGCCTCCCAGAGTTTGTCCAAATTCACGTTTGTTGCATCGATGACACCATCTAACCATCTCACTCTCTGCCTTCCTCTTCTCCTCCTGTCTTCCATCTTTCCCAACCTCAAGGTCTTCTCCAGAGTCTTTTCTCCTTTGATGGTCAAAGCCTTTGAGCTTCAGCTTCAGGATCTGTCCTTCCAAACAGGATCTGTCCTTCAGGATCTGTAAAAATATACAGAAGGTTAAGCAAATAGATAGATAGATAGATAGATAGATAGATAGATAGATAGATAGATAGATAGATAGATAGATAGATAGATATTTCTGCTGGAGAAAGATATCACCAGATTTTAAGACCGTGTCTTACTTCTTGTGGTCAGGAGCAATGTGATGAATCCAAGGTATCCAGGCCTTTTTCAAGGGGTTTACTCAGGAGTAACCTCCCTTTAACTTGGTGGATATATCTCGTGTGAACCGAACACATGATTTGGGGGTCTTTTTTAAAAAAAATATTCATTTTTTTTATTTTATTTATATAGCTTGTCAAGCATGTATGAGAAAACAAGTATAAGTATGAATATATCCTATAAACATATAATTATAAACAGGTATAAGTATATACATAATAAATGAGTACGAATAAAGAGTAGGACAAGAACGATGGGCACGCTGGTGCGCTTATGCACGCCCCCTTACAGACCTCTTAGGAATGGAGTGAGGTCCACGGTAGACAGTTTAAGGTTAAAGTTTTGTGGGGGGTTTGAGAATGTGACAACAGAGTCAGGTAGCAAGTTCCAGGCGTTGACCACTCTGTTGCTGAAGTCGTATTTTCTGCTATCAAGTTTGGAGCGGTTTACATTGAGTTTGCATCTATTGTTTGCCTGTGTGTGTTATTGCAGTTGATGATGAAGTAGTCGTTGACAGGTAGGGTGTTGTAGCAGACAATTTTGTGTACTAAGCTTAGGTCAAATCGCAGCCGGTGTAGTTCTAGGTTGTCCAGGTCCAAAATTAAAGCCTATATATTCTATTGCGGGGCTGAGGAGTGGAGTATTGTTCTTGTGAAATACCTCTGGACTCGCTCAATTATATTAATGTCTGTTATGCAGTGTGGATCCCAGGCAGATGAGCTGTATTCGAGAATTGGTCTGACGATGAATGAAATGTTATATTAAATATATATATATTATATATATTAGGGAATATTCTTGGGAACTGTAGTGGTATAACTAAAAGTTAGAATTGGGATGGAATTGGAGAGGGAGAAATAATGGTATACAATTCCTTAATAATAAGATGATGATGTAAGAAAAAGAAAGGAAACTAGAATTTGAATGAGGGTGATATTAAGCGTATTTGAATAATAGGAGGATTAGCATAAAAGAACTAATACAATGAAATATTGAATATATAAATGAATAAGAGACTATAATGGAATATAAGGATGTGTATTAATGCTGGAATGAAATAAGATTATGGGGGAAAAATAGCTAACATGATTATTAATATGTTACTGGATGTAAAATGTAAAACACCCAGGTGTCATATTGTTTACACATTGATATGCATGTAAAATAAAAATAAAAAACTTTGTGGGGAAAAGAGAGAATTGGTCTGGTGAAGATTTTGTAAGCCCTAGTTTGCAGTTCAATGTTATCGGAGTAGAAGTTTTGCTTAGGCTGAGTTGATTTTCTTCTCCCGTTATTTGAGGAAGGCAGCATGTTTGGATGAAGAGAAAAATTTAGGATGTAGAAGAGAAACTGTTCTTTGTTTCATTTGTGTTTCTGTTGAAATGAATTCCCCCCAATTCGACACACACTTCAGGGCTGTTCGCTTCCAAATCTCTCCCACCGTCCTCCATTTAGCTAATTAACGCCATTTTTTTTTTTCCTCAGCAGATCCAAATCTTGGCCCTGATGGACCAACGGCTAAAACCAGGCGAAAAATTAAGGCGAAACAATGAATTCAATTCCTTGTGATTTATTCTCCAACATCTGAAAATCATTTATCGGCGATTTTCAAGTTTCTTTTTCTCTGAGGGGGTCATCGAGAGCAGACATCAGATATGTATGCCTATGAATTTCTTTTTTTTTCCAACTAAAAACAAGATCTCCCATCTCGGAATAACTTGAAAGTATATTCTAAGAGATATTTGCAAAAAAGAAGAGAGATCGAGACACTGTTTTTTGAGCGAAGAGAGAGTGGGGAAAAAAGGTGTGAGGGGGTAATAAAGAGAAAAGTTTGAGAATTTGGAAACTTCCACAGTTCTATCCCCAAGAGGCAAAATTTGCCAATTTCAGACTGTGCATTTTCAGGTAGAAAAAAATGCAATTTTTCTTTTACAATATCAATGTAAAAACCATCCTGAATGAAGCACTGTTCTGTCTGATTTGAGGCTGTGGGTTTTTAAAGCAATGTGAAAAAAAGAACGAAACGAATGTTCCAATTGGATGGATTTACATCCAGAAGCCTGTATAAAGTCTAACACTTTGCCTTTTTCAATTAGCCTAATTGTATGGATTGTGTTTTTTAATATGGGGCAGATTTTATTATTAAAAGCCCTGCTTTTTTCAACTATTTCTTCCCATGAAAATGTTGAGATGGGAAGAATTTTGAGGCAGATCTATTTTTTCACATCTACCCTGAAGATTTATTTTTTTTGTCTCTCTCTTAGTAAAATGTAATGCAATATTTAGGTCCAATTTTGTACAGGTTTATTCACAAGATATGCTTGCTTAGTGGAATTTATAATCAATGTATTTATTACACATCCTTAAGGACTAGAAAGCTTATATTTGTTTATTTAGAGATATATTTTGCCAACTTTACAGTCTCCAGACTGTCTGTAAACTTCAGCCATGTTTTCCTAAATTCTGTGTGTTTCTGAATTAAATCCTACTTTATTCACCGAGTTTATATTTTAGGAATATAAGAATTTAGAAGTGTTGTGTTACCATTGTATGGTGCAATCCAGCATGTTTCTTAAACATAAGGGACTAATTGGGGTTGCTTGGTACTATTTGAGATTGTAATTACTTCTTTTCCTCTTTTTCCTTCTTACTCTAATCTTCCTTTTTCTTTTCTCCTTTTCTAAATTTTACTAATTTCTTAAAATACCATCTATTTGATAATTAAAACTGCATTGCAAGCTGGCCCAAATCTTTGAGGCTTCAAACATCACCTTCCTAGAATTTTGATTAAAGACGATGTTCCTGACATTTAAAATTGGATTTAATTTCTTCAAGCCAAACAACAGAAAACATTTTTTTCCCCTGAGTCTTGTTGTTTACACAATGGGAAATATTTGGATAACAGTCCATTTTTAAAAATCATCTTAAAATATTACCCGGGGGGTGGGGAATAGCCTTTAATGATTTTGGAACAAATTGCTAACTATAGAATGCCAAACCCCTCTTCACCCTGGCAAAGAGTTCATGCATTTTTTAAGGATATAAATTGCAAACTTGTAGAGTACTGTGAATCTTCTAATGGCAAGCTAAATTATATGTGTGGGTATGCTCATAGGTGGAAGTTAATGGGCCTTGAGGCTGCCAACACGAGTTATGAATTTGATTCTCACTTTAAATGATTTGATTCTCATTTAAAAAAAAACATTTTAAATATTAGATAAAGGGAAGAAGAATACAAGCAACAATGAATGTTTTAATATATGTTCCATATATTGGAGTATTACACTATATATGGAACATGGAAAGGAAGCAAGGAGGAAAGAAAGAAAGAAAGAAAGAAAGAAAGAAAGAAAGAAAGAAAGGAAGGAAGGAAGGAAGGAAGGAAGGAAGGAAGGAAGGAAGGAAGGAAGGAAGGATGCCCTGATAGCCATGGATACCATATGAGGGACCCCTGGATCTAAATTATATACTCCAAGTAGTCCTCAGCTTACAACCACAACTGAGCCCAAAGTTTCAGCCACTAAGTGAGACATATTTTAAGAGAATTTGGCCCCCTGTTATGACCTTTCTTGCCACCGTTGTTAAGTGAATCACCTTCCTTGTCAGAAGGTCACAAAGGGGGATCCCACACGACTTTGGGGACCCAGCAGCGGTCACAAATATGAATCAATTGCTCAGCCTCTGGATTTTGATCACCTGATCCATGGGGGAGGGACGATTCCAAAGTCCTAAAAATGGCCGCCAGTCATTTTTCCCCCCCCTCACTCCTATTGTCACTAAATGAGTTTGTCATAAGCCGAGGACTACCTCTTAATTTATTATGCCCCCCCATGATCCCGCCAGAAAGAGGGCAGATTTCATGGCTTCCCGTGCTCAGAATGTTCCCCCTCTTTTATGCATTTGTATCACTTGAGAAAGCAATCGATCCCAGAGTTGATTCTCTCTCTCTCTCTGAAATAAAAGCGCGCGCACCCACAACGATGACGTAGATCAAAGGATTGTCGCGTTTCCATTTTCACACACAGCACCCCTCCCCACACCACATCGAAATGATGTGAGTGAGTGTGAGTTTAAAAGAATCAGACTAGACAGCTCTTTATTCCTCCCGCCTTTAATGTAATTTTTTTTGGGGGGGCGGGAGGATGGAGAGGGAAAACCTGAAACCACGTCTGCTATGTAAACAAAAAAAAAAAAGTGAGTGAGCCAGAAATAAATAAATAAATATATACTGTCAGAACTATTTGCTTTGAACTTTTTGGGGAGGGGGGGTTTTCTTGGGAAAAATGGAAGGAGCAGCTGGGGGGGAGGGAAGGCTTCCAAACGATGCAGGGTT
Organism: Pseudonaja textilis; assembly: GCF_049901715.1. NCBI lineage: Eukaryota > Metazoa > Chordata > Lepidosauria > Squamata > Elapidae > Pseudonaja > Pseudonaja textilis. The sequence continues at coordinate 6,328,436 of NC_141990.1, read as the reverse complement.
TGGCAAAAGAGTTCAGGCATTTCTTCTGTTCTCCTCATCTTTTCCTCAGATAGCCCCATTTTGAAGGCCTGGAAAACAACATCAAAGGTTTTCCATGGCTTTGGAGGATGACGGAAGTGTCTCTCATTCCGTGGGCATTTCCTCCACGATCCCTTCAAAACAGGATTCAGCGAAGCAAAAACATCTTCCTTAGCCCTTTAACAACCGATACGGAGGTTTGTTTTTGTATTTATTTCTTATCCCACCAGCACGCCCCTAACTACCTCAATTCCAACTACTGCTGGCCTTAAATGCAAGCTACTCAATGCAAGAAGCCTTGCGAATAAAATACCTGAATTTCTCCTCTTACTAAATATGGCTAAATTCAACATCATATTTGTCTGTGAAACGTGGCTCAACGCATCTCTCCCTGACTCCATTACCACAGTAAGAGACTATCATGTTTACCGATCAGATCGTGAAATTCGTAGAGGAGGTGGTGTTGCTATCTTCTATAAAAAGTCCCTACATCTAAAAAACATCTAAGTTACCCAGGAGCTTGCTCTTCCTGAGACCATTATCTGTGAACTGTCCTTAAATATCACAATTCGATTCTTACTATGTTACAGAGCACCTGATTATGACATCGAACATGTAAACAAGCTAAATACACTACTAACATGGGCAGCATCCTGCCCACACGCTTTTATCTTTCTTGGCGACTTCAATCTACCTCATATTGACTGGACCCTTAACGAATGTACAACTGAACCCACACACGCAACCTTCTACAATACTGTTACAAATCTGAGACTGGAACAACTAGTAACCAACAACACTAGACTAAACAACTGCCTCGATCTCATCTTCTGCAATAGTTTTAATTTAATTTATGGAATACAAACTAAAGAACTCTTTTCCAGCAGTGACCACAATATGACTGACTTTTGTCTGAACATACGCCCACATAAAAATCATCACAATGACATAATCCCCAATTATAACTTCCAAAAAGGCAACTATGAACTTATAGACAACTATCTCTCATCCCTTGATTGGCAATCTCTATTCACTGGATGCAATAATGTTGAAGACCATTACAACATATTTTTACATGAAGTCAAAAGAGTCATCAAACTATATGTACCAATAACAACTCCAAAAACCAGAAAAAAACAGATTACCCATAGCAATAAGGAAACTTCAATCCAAAAAGAAATCACTCTGGCGGAAAAACAAATCTGGTCACGTTGCCAATTTCAAAAGCCGATACAAAAATTTATGCCACCAAATAAAGACTGAATGCACCAATTATCACATTAAACAAGAGGAAAACCTTCTATGCACCAATTCCACCTGCACTTTTTACAGTTTTGTAAACAACAAACTAAAAGACCCAAGGTCCATTCCACCCCTGATAAGACCTAATGGTAAAGACTGCAACAATGACACCATTAAAGCCAACCTCTTTAACACATTCTTTGGCTCAGTATTTGTAAACAGCAAGGGATCATGCCCAGTATTTCTTAGGTGAACCACAGACAACTACAATGATCTGATACATATCGATTTTACAGAAGACAATGTTGAAAAAGCACTACACAATCTAAAACTATCTCTATCTATTGGGCCGGATGGAATATGTGCCTACTTCTTAAAAAAGCTATCCACTGCCATAGCCGAACCTCTAAGCATAATCTTTGAAAAATCTTTCAGGATCAGCTCCTTGCTAAAACTATGGTCACAATCCACGGTCATCCCCATCTTCAAAAAGGGAGACCCCAGCCTGGTTGAAAATTACAGACCAATCTCCTTATGCTGCGTCACCTGTAAAGTCATGGAATCAATTATTAACCAATACATTATTCCCCACTTAGAGAAAAACAACCTACTCTCCAATAAACAATTTGGTTTCAGGAAAAAACTATCCTGTAATCTGCAAATCTTACACTGCAAAAACATAGGGACTACACAACCCGATCAGGGCAAAGCAATAGACACAATCTACATAGACTTCTGTAAAGCCTTTGATTCAGTGGTACACGACAAACTACTCCTAAAACTAAAATCTTATGGTATCTCTGGACAACTGCATAACTGGATAGAAGCATTCCTGTCAAACAGACAACAAATGGTCAAAATTGGGAGTGTCCTATCAAATTCTGTACCTGTCAATAGTGGTGTCCCCCAAGGCAGTATTCTAGGACCAACTCTTTTCATACTCTACATCAATGACCTCTGTGTGATCATATTAAGAGCAACTGCGTTCTTTTTGCTGATGATGTAAAGCTGTTCAACACCACAGACAATACTGCTACCCTTCAAAAAGACCTCGACTGTGTATCAGAATGATCAAACAAATGGCAACTTCAAATCTCACCAAATAAATGCTCTGTCTTACATATTGGCAAAAAAAATCAGAAAATAAAATACAAGCTGAATAGTCAAGATCTTGTTGATGATCCAAGCTCTGTAAAGGACCTTGGAATACTCATCTCTAATGATCTAAGTGCTAGAGCCCACTGTAACTACATAGCCAAAAAGGCATTAAGAGTTGTTAACCTAATCCTACATAGCTTTTTCTCTGGTAATATCACACTACTAACTAGAGCATACAAAACATTTGCTAGACCAATACTCGAATACAGCTCATCAGTCTGGAACCCACATTACGTATCTGATAGCACAGTTGAGAAAGTCCAGAAATATTTCCCAAGAAGAATTCTCCAGTCCTCTACTCGTTGTAGAATACCTTATGCCACCAGACTTGAAATTCTAGATCTAGAAAAAACCTTGAATTACGCCGTCTTCGGTCTGATCTAAGTATGCCATATAAAATTATACATTGCGATGTCCTACCTGTCAATGAATACTTCAGCTTCAACCATAACATCACAAGAGCACACAATAGATTCAAACTCAAGGTTAACTGCACCAAACTTGATTGCAGGAAATACAACTTCAGCAACAGAGTGGTCAATGTCTGGAATACTCTACCTGACTCTGAGGTTTCTTCCCCAAACCCCAAAAACTTTAACCTTAGACTGTCTACTATTGACCTCACCCCTTTCCTAAGAGGTCTGTGGGGGGCATGCATAAGAGCACCAACGTGCCTACCGTCCCTGTCCTATTGTTTCTTTTATTTTTCTTATAGGTACCCATTTCATGTATTCATAACTATGTATATACTTATACCTATTATCTTATAAGCAATTGACAAATCAAATAAATAAATAAATAAATAAATTGTTTTGTATTCCAAAGACAAAAATGTTTAGCCCAGGGAACCAATACAGAGGTTCATGTATTGGTTTCTTGATTGTTTTATTTGTTTCTATCCCACCTTTATTAGTTTTGTATTCCAAACACAAAAAGGTCAGTCCCGGCAACCAATACAGAGGTTCATGTAACAGATTTAACAGATTAACAGAGTTGGAAGGGACCTTGGAGGTCATCTAGTCCAACCCCTCACCCACCCACCCAAGCAGAAGACCCTACATCATTTTTGACAGATGGCAGTCCAGTCCTTGCTTGAAAGCCTCCAGTGATGAAGCTCCCACAACTTCTGAAGGCAGGAATAGAGGAGAGTAGAGTAGAGTAGAGTAGAGTAGAGTAGAGTAGAGTAGAGTAGAGTAGAGTAGAATTCTTTATTGGCCAAGTGTGATTGGACACACAAGGACTTTGTCTTGGTGCAAATGTTCTCAGTGTACATAAAAGAAAAGATACATTTGTCAAGAGTCAAAAATCATCAGGTACAACACTTCATAATAGTCATAAGGTAAAATAAGCAATAAAATCATACTAGGAAACAGTCAATATAAATCGTAAGGATACATGCGACAAAGTTACAGTCATACAGTCACAAGTGGGAGGAGATGGGTGATAGGAGTGATGAGAAGATTAATAGTAATAGTAATGCAGACTTTGTAAATAGTTGGATGGTGTTGAGGGAATTATTTGTTTAGCAGAGTGATGGCGTTCGGGGAAAAACTGTCCTTGTGTCTAGTTGTTCTGGTGTGCAGGGCTCTATAGCATCATTTTGAGGGTAGGAGTTGAAACAGTTTATGTCCGGGATGTGAGGAGTCTGTAAATATTTTCACAGGCCTCTTTTTGATTCGTGCAATATACAGGCCCTCAACAGTGGTGTGATTCAAATTTTTTTACTACCAGTTCTGTGGGCATGGCTTGGTGGGTGTGGCATCCCTCCCTTCCTCCACGCTCTTTTCCCTTCCTTTCCTTTTTCCCTCCTCCATTTTCTTTTCCTTCCCTTCCCTTCTCTTCCCCTCCCTTCCCTTTCCTTCCCTTCCTCCTTTCTTTCCCTTTCCTTCCCTTCCCTTCCCTTCCTCCTTTCCTTTCCTTTCCTTTCCTCCCCTTCCCTTCCCTTCCTCCACTCTTCTCTCCATTCAGATAACAGATAACAGATAATCAGAGTTGGAAGGGACCTTATAGGTCATCTAGTCCAACCCCCCATCCAAGCGGGAGACCCTACACCATTTCTGACAGAGGGGAGTCCAATTTCTTCTTGAAAGTCTCAAGTGATGAAGCTCCCACAACTTCCGAGGGCAACTTCTGTTCCATTGGTTGATTGTTCTCACTGTCAGAAAGTTTCTCCTTATTTCCAGGTTAAATCTCTCTTTGTTCAGTTTCCATCCATTATTCTTTCTCTGGCCTTCAGGTGCTTTAGAAAATAGCTTGATCTCTTCCTTTCTGTGGCAGCCCTTAAATATTGGAAGATGCTATCATATCTCCCCTGGTCCTTCTCTTCACCAGACTAGCCAAGCCCAGTTCCTGCAACTATTCTTCATATGCCTTAGTCTCCGGTCCCCTAATCACCCTGGTTGCTCTTCACTGCACTTTTTCTAGAGTCTCAACATCTTTTTTATAATGTAGGGACCAACATTATAAATAAAGTACTGGATGCAGTACTCTAGGTGTGGTCTTACTAAGGCTTTATAGAGTGGTATTAGTACCTCACTTGATCTTGATTGTATCCCTCTGTTAATGCAATTTAGGATTGCGTTAGCTTTTTTGGCAGGTTCCTTTCCTTTCCTTTCCTTTCCTTTCCTTTCCTTTCCTTTCCTTTCCTTTCCTTTCCTTTCCTTCCCTTCCTCCACTCTGTTCTCCTTTCCTTTCCTTTCCCTTCCCCCTTTCCCTTCCCTTCCCTTCCTCCATTCTCCTTCCCTTCCCGCTCCTCTTAGATTGGACTCTCTAAACTTCAGAAGAAAATGTTTATCACAATTATATACATTGTAAAGTTGGTTGAATATTGCTGATGGAGATTCGTTGAAGTATTTTGGTTTCTTCAATACCAGCCTCCTTTAAAAATCTGTTAATAAACAAGCGATGACCTTTCGGAAGAAAGCCGGGCCTTTCCTTTGAAGCCGCAGATAGTTTATAAAGTTGGAGAGCTGTGGCAATCTCAGTGCCATCTTACTGGAGGTGCAAAATCCATGCATTTCAGCGGCACTTAAAATCCACTAGTCCCACGGATTCGTCACGTATCTTTGCATATGATTCCTCTGAAAGAATGTCTTAAGCAAACTGAGTGGTGCTACATGGTAGTTCTTGAGTTAAACCACAACTGAACACTGGAAAGCGATATATAAGTACTGTTGGAAGAAATATCCATCTGGTTTCGTTCAAGCTGGGAGAAGAGAACCTGGAAACATGGAGGCTGATTGGGAAGATAGTTGAATGGTGAAGCAGAACCACCAAGCCCATGGTTCTGGTGCAGCTGACCACATGAAGTTGAGAGCGGGCGGTTTTTAATACCTTCTCTTGGGCTTTGCACTTGAACTTCCTGTTCCTGGGCAAGAGCATGTATTCTATTGGCTGTCAGGACTCCAACTAATCCACCCCGCATTCAAAGTCTCTAGCCACATCTCAGAGAAAAGAAAATTGATATATTAGAAGTAGCCATGTTGGTGTTAGCTGGATGCAGCCGGTACTAAAATACATCATTCATTTCCCCCTTGACCCTGGTCTTCCCTCCACCCCCTGGATGTATATTTTCCAATGGGACACTTCCATAGCCAAGAGTCATCAATCATGGTCTCCGGTAATACTCTTGCGCTCTGACAATTTTGGGCTGCCAGGGCGATTATCTAGGCACTTGAGGAATGCACTGTTTCCCCCCAGCTCCCTTTCTGCTGGCAGCTAAAAAGACCAAAGGACTATCTTTTTAGTTGACATAGGGGTTATGTAGGGGTCATAGCTGGCTTTATAGGTTGTCTGAGCCAGGCTTGGTTGAAGTTTGGACTGCTGATGCAATGTCCTTAGGAGATTGTGCCAGGTGGTGAGCTCCACTGCTAGGATGGTAGTGGGTTAATCCTATTATGTCCTGAAGGATCGTGTCTTCGTCCCATCACCCTGGAGCTGAAAGACTTTTGTAGATAGGCTGGTCCAGTCTTTCTCAACAGGCACAAAATGTCTGCTGGCGGGTGTGGCGGAAAGCTAGGGGGATCTGAGTTTCCATCTCCCTTAAGATTTTTAGTTCTCTTTTAGGGGAAATATTTTATTCTGCCTTTTTTAAAAAAAAAATTTCTCAAAACATTTCATTCTTCTACCGATAGAAGAGGGGTAGCTTCCCTCAGTGCTACCGTGTTTCTCATATAATAAGGCCGGGTCTTATTTTTTTTTTGAGCCCCGAAAAAACGGCTAGGCCGTCTTTTGGGGGGTGACTTAATTCCCCCCCCCTTGCATCTTTGGGGGGCGGCGACGGCTTGGATGTTGACCTCGGCGTTGGTGGGGCACTTCGTATCGGGGTCAACGCAGGCAGCACCATATCCGGGTGTGCAACAAAAGTACTTCCTAACGGCAAGCCCCCCCACCATCCCCCCCCCCCCATTTTGCATGTTTTAATATAGGCCTTAATTTGGGGGGGAGGGGCTTAATTTTATTTCATGCCTATAAAACATGCTGGGACTTCCTATTGGGGGAGGCCGTATTGTTGGAGAAACAGGGTATTGCTAAATGAAGATTTATAAATCAAAGACCACCAATAATTCAAGACCCCAGCTAGGTTTTAAGCTGGGGGCTGTCTCTGGAGGTTAATCCATGCTTGAATTCCCCCACCCCGTGGGCTAATTTAATTGGCTACGGGATGGGGTGTGAGATGGGGGTGGTGGTGGTCTCTCATTTCCCCCCCCTCCCCCAATTAAAAGCATTACATAAACCTTCCCAGCAAGTATCCAGAAAGGGGGAGAAATGCTAGCCAAGAACGGTGCCAAAAAGTCTGCAGTTCAGCGAATGGGAAAAACAGACAGACAGAAATATGGATTTTTTTTTTAATCTCCAAAAGGACAGTCGTGGATCTACCCTCCCCCTTGGAAGTTGCCAGCCTGGGAAAGGACCCCTAGACATCCCAGCAGTGAAAGATTGAAGGGGAGAGGAATTTGCAAAGTCATTCGGGTTCTTTCCAGCCAACTTTGAAGGATGAATATCAGTGTCGGCTTGTGCATCTCATCCGCTAAGCTATTATTAACTTCGTTTCAATCAATGGAGAATAGAGCTGGAAGGGACCTTAGAGGTCTTCTAGTCCAACCCCTTGCTCTAGCAGGAGACCCTATACCATTTCAGATAAGTGATTCATTGTCCAGTCTCCTCTTCAAAATCTCCAGTTGTTCCACTGGTGAATTGTCCTCACTGTTAGGAAGTTTCTACTTCCTTAGTTTCTTTTGGTCCTGGCTTTCGGGGGGAAAAAAATGACCCCCTCTTCTTTGTGGCAGCCTCTCAAATATTGGAAGAGTGCTATCATGTCCATCCCACCCTAGTCCTTCTTTTCTTTAGACTAGCCATGCCCAAATCCTGCAACCGTTCTTCATGGGTTTCAGCCTCCAGGCCTTTAATCATCTTAGTTGCTCTTCTCGGCACTTTTTCCAAAGTCTCAACATCTTTTTTTGTAAATGTGGGGACTAAATCTTGATGCAGTATTCCAGGTGTGGCCTTACTAAGGTTTCATAAAGTGGTGCCTACTACTGCACTTGATCACAGCAGGGACAGACTGAATTTGCACAGTCTCTGGGTGTTATGTGAATTTCGTTGTACGTATACTTGCGTATATGTGCACAATGGCAATAAATAATTCAGTTCGATTTGATTTTTTTGGTAGCCAAGTTTAAAGGATGCGTATTAGTGTTGGCTTGTACATCTCATCAGTTTAACTACCATTAACTGAATAGAGTAGAGTAGAGTAGAGTAGAGTAGAGTAGAACAGAACAGAACAGAACAGAGAATGAACAGAATAGAATAGAATAGAATAGAATAGAATAGAATAGAATAGAATAGAATAGAATAGAATAGAATAGAATAGAGAATAAATAAAATAGACTAAAATAGAATAGAGGAGAATAGAATGGAATGGAATGGAATGCAATAGAATAGAACAAAACAGAACAGAACAGAATAGAATAAACTTTATCATCACTTTGAATGTACCCTAATCGGCATATATTAAAATGAAATTTTGCTGCATACAGCTCTCAAAGGGTCGCCACCTCCAACATACACTACATAAATATGACAGAATAAATAAATACAAAATTATGCATATACCCACATATATGACACAGAGAAACAACAGTGTAGTTCGGATGTATACATGCACATGGTGAGGAAAAAAAACTTCATTTCTTTCTTTCTTTCTTTTGATATGTGTGTCGCCCGTCTCATCTACAGGCGATCTGGGTGCCTTACAAACATTAGAAACTGGTCAACGTTAAAATGGTAAAACATTAAATGACACCAATAACATTACAGGTAGTCCTCGACTTACAACCACAATTGAGCCCATCATTTCCACAACTTTTGCCCCATTGTGCTTGCCATCGTTGCTAAGGAAATCACTACAGTTGTTAAGTGAATCTGGCTTTCTCATTGACTTTGCTGGTTAGAAGGTCACAAAAGGTGATCTTATGACCCTGGGACTCTGCAACCATCATAAATATGAAGAAAAGGACCAGGAGAGACATGATAGTGGTCTTCCAATATTTGAGGGGCTGCCACAGAGAGGAGCAAGGGGTCAAGCTATTTTCTGAAGCACCTGAAGGCCAGACAAGGAATAATGGATGGAAACTGATCGAGGAGAGATTCAACCTGGAAACAAGGAGAAACTTTCTGACAGTGAGAACAATCAACCAATGGAACAGAAGTTGCCTTCAGAAGTTGTGGGAGCATCATCACTTGAGACTTTCAAGAAGTGATTGGACTGCCACCTGTCAGAAATGGTATAGGGCAGGGGTCGCCAACATTTTGGACCTCAGGTACCACCAAACTCATAATTTTAAATCCTGTGGACCAGAGACCCTGGGAAAATCCCCCCAAAAAACTCTGCAGGAAAATTCCCCACCCCGCTTTCCTACTGATCAAATTCTTTATTTGGGATCATAGGATACTGTCTCCAGCTCCATTCTCAGGGGGAGAGAGAGTGGGGGGGAGAGGGAGAGACTTTCAGCTTCATGCAAGGAAAACAGCAGAAGCAGCAGAAGTCTTTCTTTCTCTCCCCCAAACTCTGCCAGAAATGAGTCTTTGTGAGACTTGTCACGCTGGCCCAGCCTCTTGGAGCAGGAGGCCTTGCAGGGTCCCAAAGACTTATTTCTGGTGGAGTTTGGGGGAGAGAAAGAAAGACTTTTGCTGCTTTCCTCGCGTGCAGTCAAAAGCAGAAGAAGAAAGAAGTGGAAAGAAGCAGCCCAGTGGCCAGGCGAGGCACATGGGGTGAGTGGGGCAAGTCCCCCCGCCCCGCCCTTTCCCCCCTCCCCTCACTACCTCGTGTTGTTCACAATGCAAGCAACGCAAGCCTTGTGTTCTCTTGGGCCATGTGGCTGGCGCAGCCTTGTGTTCCCACGCAGCCTGGATTAATTGCTTTAGGAGGTGCTTTGGGGGTGACATTTCTCTGTGGACCACCCAAATTTTCTCATGGACCACCAGTGGTCCCCGGCCCACTGGTTGGTGACAACTGGTATAGGGCCTCCTGGTTGGGTGGAGAGTTGGACTGGATGACCTACAAGGTCCCTTCCAGCTCTTATTCTATATAAAAGAATTACTTGCCTTCAGCCACTTGTCCAGAACGGTATAAGGCTTCCTGCTTGAGCAGCAGGGGTCGGACTAGAAGACCTCCAAGGTCCCTTTCCATCTCTGTTATTCTGTATTCTGAAGGCAATCATGATTCAAACTGAATTTAAACCACTGATACTTAATTCACCAACTATTACCCCAAAACGTGTTTCTACATGTTTGGACTTTGACCTTTAGCGGCATCTAGTGGTGAAATATGGAATTACTCCATTCTTCCTCTTCACAGAGCTCTTAATCGTGAAAGTGTCCATTTTCAAATACATCCATTTAAAAAAAAAAATCCAGGTGCTGACAGCCTTTGCAATCAAAAATCTAAGTTTAAATGTTTGGGGAATAATTGATTGCCCGGTGCATAGTCCATCTGACCATTTTTCTATATTTTGGCTTTGGTTTTTAGGGCAGAAGCCAAGAAGAACCTTGGAGAAAACTTAACGTTTGAGCCAGCAAGCAGCTTGTTCATCATAATCCCATTAAAAAAAATAATAATCGTAACTGGCAGCGGAAGATGTTTATAGAAACAGCTCTTAAAAATGTGATATAACCTTGCAATTAGAAGGGGGAACAAAAGAGAGAGAGAGAAAAGCATCGAAAATTGACCAAATGGTTAAAAATCCTCTTCCTTGGCCATCCCCACCCACCCAAAAAAAACCCCCTCAGTTAACAGGCCTCATATCTGCAGCTGATGGCTGCAATTTATAAAAAATATTTACTGAAAAATAGAAAATAAATAGAGAAGTCAGTTTGGTATAGTGGTTAAGGTGCTGGCCTAGAGACCAGGAGATGGCGAGTTCTAGTCCCACCTTAGGCATGAAGCCTGGTGGTGTGATTTGTGGTGATCACACCATGTTGCAACTCCCCCAAGTATCATAGCAATGACATTACAAGCCCTTAGACTTATATAGCGCTTCACAGTGCTTCACATCCCTCTTTAAGCAGTTTACAGAGTCAGCCTGTGGCCCTCAACTTTCTGAGTCCTCATTTTACCCACCTCAGAAGGGTGGAAGGCTGAGCCAACCATCAGCCAGTCAGAATCAAACTCCTGGCAGTGGGCAGAATTTGCCAGCAATAGCAATAGCACTTAGACTTATATACCACTTCACAGTGCTTGACAACCCTCTCTCTCTAAGCGGTTTACAGAGTCAGCCTCTTGTCCCCAACAATCCGGGTCCTCATTTTACCCACCGCGGAAGGACGGAAGGCTGGGTCAATCTGGAGCCTGGTGAGATTTGAACTGCCAAATTGCAGGCAGCTGGCAGTCACCAGAAATAGCCTGCAGTACTGCACTCTAACCGCTGCGCCACTGCGGCTCATAAATACATGCTGGTTGCCAGATGCCTGACTTTAGATCATGTGACCATGGGGATGCTGTGACAGTCATGTGGGAGAACCTGTCATAAGTCACTTTTTCAATTATATTGTATATTCTGTTCTATATTTTATTCTATTCTAGAAGACCTCCAAGTTTCCTTCCAATTATTCTATTCTATTCTATTCTATTCTATTCTATTCTATTCTATTCTATTCTATTCTATTCTATTCTTATCCTATCCTATCCTATCCTATCCTATCCTATCCTATTCTAATTGCTATTCTATTTTATTCCATTCCACTTCATTCCGTATATTCTATTCTATTCTATTTTGTTCTATTCTATTTTCCTATTCTATTTCCTATTCTATTCTAATTTCTATTCTAATTTCTATTCTATTCTTCCTATTCTATTTTCCTATTCTATTCTATTCTAATTTCTATTCTATTATTTTTTCCTATCCTTTTTCCTATTCTATTCTATTCTAATTTCTATTCTATTCTTTTTTCCTATTCTTTTTTCCTGTTCTATTCTATGCTATTCTAATTTCTATTCCGTTTTCCTATTCTATTTTTATGAGCCACGGTGGCACAGTGGTTAGAGTGCAGTACTGCAGGCTACTTCTGCTGACTGCCGGGTGACTGCAATTTGGCAGTTCAAATCTCAGAGTGCTCAAGGTCGACTCAGCCTTCCGCCCTTCCGAGGCCAGTAAAATGAGGACCCAGATTGTTGCGGTGGCAATAGGCTGACTCTGGAAACCACTTAGAGAGGGCTGTAAAGCATTGTGAAGTGGTATTAAGTGCTAGTGCTATTTTCCTATTCTATTCTATTCTATTTTAATTTTTATTCTATTCTAATTTCTATTCTATTCTAATTTCTATTCTATTTTAATTTCTATTATACTCTATTCTATTCTAATTTCTATTCTAATTTCTATTTTACTCTATTCTAATTTCTTTTCTATTCTATTCTCTCCAAGGTGTCTTCCAATTCTGTTATTATGCTTCCTTCTCGAACCAGCAACTGTTGTTTCGATACCACCCCATCAGTGATTTAAATGTGATGGACCGATCTATTAGAAACCAGAGGAATTCAGCCTTTTATAAATTTTTCCCATAGTCTGGAACAACCATCGCTCATTCAACCCTTAATGAGGGCCTTTCTGAGGGGGGGTGGAATGGCAAGAAAGACAAAATCTTGACCTTCGTGACCTTATTAATAAACTTGTGAGGAGTTGGCCAGCATTGGCTGACACTATGATCACATTAAGAGCAACTGTGTTCTCTTCGCTGATGATGAAAAGCTGTTCAACACCACAGACAATACTGCTACCCTTCAAAAAGATCTTGACTATGTATCAGAATGGTCAAACAAATGGCAACTTCAAATCTCAACAAATAAATGCTCTGTCTTACATATTGGCAAAAAAAAATCAGTAAATAAAATACAAGCTGAATAGTCAAGATCTTGTTGATGATCCAAGCTCTGTAAAGGACCTTGGAATACTCATCTCAAATGATCTAAGTGCTAGAGCCCACTGTAACTACATAGCCAAAAAGGCATTAAGAGTTGTTAACCTAATCCTGCATAGCTTTTTGTCTGGTAATATCACACTACTAACTAGAGCATACAAAACATTTGCTAGACCAATATTCGAATACAGCTCATCAGTCAGGAACCCACATTATGTATCTTATATTAACACAGTTGAGAAAGTCCAGAAATATTTCCCAAGAAGAGTTCTTCACTCCTCTACTCATTGTAGAATACCTTATGCCACCAGACTTGAAATTCTAGATCTAGAAAACCTTGAATTATGTCGTCTTCGGTCTGATCTAAGTATGGTATATAAAATCATACATTGCAATGACTTACCTGTCAATGAATACTTCAGCTTCAACCATAACATCACAAGAGCACACAATAGATTCAAACTCAAGGTTAACTGCACCAAACTTGATTGCAGGAAATACAACTTTAGCAACAGAGTGGTCAATGTCTGGAATACTCTACCTGACTCTGTGGTTTTTTTTCCCCAAACCCCCAAAATTTTAACCTTATACTTTCTACTATTGACTTCACCCCTTTCCTAAGAGGTCTGTAGGGGGCGTGCATAAGCATACCAACGTGCCTACCGTCCCTGTCCTATTGTTTCTTTTATTTTTCTTATATGTACCCATTTCATGTATTCATAACTATGTATATACTTATACCTATTATCTTATAAGCGATTGACAAATCAAAATAAATCAATAAATAAAAGTAAAAATAAAACAGCTTTAATTAGGCAAGGAACCTGGAATGAAAGAAAAGGGAAGTGTTCCTCAGACTAAAAACAGAATTATAGATACAATGCCAGGGCTCCGATGCCTATCTAGGCAGATTTATTCAGGGGTCCAAAAATAGAGTGAGGTTTTTTTGCTGTTTTGGAATGTCAGTGTTGAGGGACAGAGAAAAGCTTTTAGTTAGGGGTTGCAAAATTGGACCCAGACATGGAGGTAAATTGCAACTATTTAGTTTTAATTTAAATATAAGGACAAATTTCAAGACAATCAAAAATGTAAGGAGGTTTGCAAGAGGCTGGAAGTTTGCAGGAGGCTGGATGGTAGTTATTTCTCGAACTTGACAGCTTTCCAACGTGTGGACTTCAACTCCCAGAATTCCCAAGCCAGCAACTGGACTCTCTCGTTTTTTCTTTGAAGATGTTTTGCTTCTCATCCAAGAAGCTTCTTCCGTTCTGATTCTATGGAGATTTTCAGTCATGCAGGTACTGGTTATCCCAAAGGTTCTTTTTTCAAAAGACAACTGGACAGAGGCAATTCGATCAGTGGTGGTATTCAGCCGGTTCATACTGGATCGAGCAAACCGGTAGCAAGGATTTGGTCTGGGTCGCCAAACCGGTAGGAAGTTCTGGCTGGCCAGGCCCCCACCCACCCAGTCGCCCAGTTGCCACTGGCTCACTTACCCCACCCACCCGATGCTCGCTCACTCCGCCCACCTGACGCTCGCTCACTCCGCCCACCTGACGCTTGCCCCTTAAGGTATTTCTTTCTTTTTTTCCCCTCTCCCGACAATCAGCTGTTCATACGATCAGCTGTGCCGGGATTCCCCTTGCTGAGGCTGAGGAAGACAAAAAATGGAGGGAGGGGCTCAGGGCCCCCTCTCCATTTTTTGCCTTCTTGAGCCCCAGAGGAGCCTCCTAGGAGCAAAAACACCCCCCAAGGGCTCCTCTGAGGCCTGGAAGGCCCAAAAAAACAGGTGGGGGAGGGGTGGCTGCAAAAAAAAGAGTCATGCCCACCCAATCACATGGCCACACCCACCTGGCCACGCCCACCAAGCCACGCCCACAGAACCGGTGGTAAAAAAATTTGAATCCCACCACTGAATTGGATCTTTGATACCCCTTAAACAGAAGACTCACAGAAGACACATATAGGCTGGGTGAAACCAGGCTCAATCGCAGTAGCTGTGAGAGGGATCTTGGAGTCTTAGAGGACAACCAGCTAAATAGGAGCCAGCCGTGTGCAGCCGCCGCCAAAAAGGCTAATGCAATCCTAAGTAGCATTAACAGAGGGATACAATCGAGATCAAAGGAGGTACTAATACCAGTCTACAAAGCCTTAGTAAGACCACACCTAGAGTACTGCATCCAGTTTTTCTCACCACATTATAAAAAAGATGTTGAGACTCTAGAAAAAGTACAGAGAAGAGCAACCAGGATGATTAGGGGACTAGAGACTAAAACATATAAACAATGGTTACAGGAACTAGACATGGCTAGTCTAGTGAAGAGAAGGACCAGGGGAGACAGGATAGCAGTCTTCCAATATTTGAGGGGCTGCCACAGAGAGGAGGAAGAGGTCAAGCTATTTTCCAAGGCGCCTGAAGGCCAGGCAAGGAATAATGGATGGAGACTGAACAAGTAGAGATTTAACCTGGAAATAAAGAGAAATTTTCTGACAATGAGAACAATCAACCAATGCAACAGTAGTGGGATTCAAAAAATTTTACTACCAGTTCTGTGGGCGTGGCTTGGTGGGCGTGGCAGGGGAAGGTTACTGCAAAATCCCCATTCCCTCCCCACCTCACTAACCTGCTTTCCAGCTCCATTCTTCTGTGCAGGGCAACCAAAGAAAACCCAGCCGATCAGCTGGGATTCAATGGGAGGCAGAGAAGAGATGGGGGCTGGGCCAGTCAGAGGCGGCATTTGCCGGTTTCTCTGAACTACTCAAAATTTCCGCTACCGGTTCTTCAGAACTGGTCAGAAGTTGCCTTCGAAAGTTGTGGGAGCTTCATCCCTGGAAGCTTTCAAGAAGAGACTGGACTGCCTTCTGTCAGAAATGGTGTAAGGTCTCCTGCTTGGCCGGGGGGGTTGGACTAGATGACCTACAAGGTCCCTTCCACCTCTGTTAATCTAATCTAACCTTCCAAGACCCAATTCAGCAGAATAAAGTCACTTCCTGTTGGGGGAGCTCACTCCAAACGTGTCGGGCTCCACCCCAGGGAGGCCTCCCTCCGTCTCCTGCTGTAAACAGCCACGGATACGTACAAACATTGTGTATGGCGATTTCTGTTAAATGCCCCCCGAACAAAGACCTCTGTTCCCCTTGAGTGTGCAGAGCCGTTAATTGGGAGACAACAGCCCTGGGGAAGGCGGGAGGGTGGGATCGGAGTGAAATTCCAGTTAAGAGAAAAACACCAGCGCAGATGCCTCTAATTGGACACTCCGCTGAGTGGATCAACCCAGTTTCCCTTTGTGTAGGAGACAGGAGGCCTGCCTGCTGGATTGGGAGGCGTCAGACAGCAGCATTTGGACAAAAGACTGTCTACTGTCCGTAAGGCCAGGCGTCCTGCTCTCTAAGCCCCCTTTCTCTTCCCCAGCCCAGACACACACACCCCCGACAACCATTAACCCCTTGCAAATGGGTTCAAGACTGGAGAAGTAATATTTCTCGCTATAGAATATCTTGTGCTATCAGGCTGGAAATTGGGCAAGCTAGAACTACGCCGGCTACGGTCTGATCTAAGCTTAACAACAATAACACACACACACACGGGCCAACAATAGATGCAAACGCAACGTAAACCGCTCCAAACTCGATTGCAGAAAATATGACTTTAGCAACAGAGTGGTCAATGCCTGGAACTCACTCCCTGACTCTGTTGTCATATCCTCAAATCAAGGACCTGTCTACTGCACGAGTCAAAAAGAGGGCTGTGAAAATATTTACAGACCCCTCACATCCTGGACATAAACTGTTTCAACTCCCACCCTCAAAACGACGCTATAGAGCACTGCACACTAGAAGAATTAGACACAAGGACAGTTTTTTTCCCAAGTGCCATCACTCTGCTGAACAAATAATTCCCTCAACACAGTTTTTTCCCGAATGCCATCACTCTGCTAAACAAGTAATTCCCTCAACACTGTTCAACTATTACAAAGTCTGCACTACTATTACTGTTAATCTTCTCATCACTCCTTGTCACCCATCCCCTCCCGCTTGTGACTGTATGACTGTAACTTTGTCGCTTGTATCCTTACGATTCATATTGGCTGTTTCCTAGTATGATTTGATTGCATAAGTGCACCAGTATGTCCACCATCCCTGTCCTACTCTTCCCATTTATTTGAACTCATTTATTATGTATAGACTCATACCTGTTTATACTTATATGTTTGTATGTTATGTTCATACTTATACTTGTTTTCTCATAAATGCTTGACAAACAAATAAATAAAAATAAAATAAAAAATCTTGTTCTCGGAGACCGTCTTTTCAAGGGCGCCAAACAGGTGGATTATCCCGATGAAGCACCTTTATTTAAAAACAAAAAAACACAAAAAACCCCTCTGCTCGAACAGGTGAGGCAGGTGTTGAGAAAGCATTGATAACTTGAATGACCTGTTTGCCCAAAGGAAAAAGCTACATTTTATAGCCATCCTCCAATTTATACTGGTACAGGACAAGGGGAGCCAATCTGGTCTCGTGGTTAAGGCATCAGGCTAGAAAGCAGGAGACTGGGAGTTCTAGTCCTGCCTTAGCTGTGAAAGCCAGCTGGATTGCTTTGAGCCAATCACCAGGTAAGTTTGAGTTCTGCCTTAGTTGTGAGAGCCACTTGAGAGACTTTGGGTCAATCACCAGGAGATGGTGAGTTCTATTCCATCCTAACCATGAAAGTCAACTGGGTGACTTTGGGTCAATCACCAGGAGATGATGAGTTCTAGTTCCATCTTAACCATGAAAGTCAACTGGGTGACTTTGGGTCAATCACCAGGAGATGGTGAGTTCTAGTTCCATCTTAACCATGAAAGTCAACTGGGTGACTTTGGGTCAATCACCAAGAGATGGTGAGTTCTAGTTCCATCTTAACCATGAAAGTCAACTGGGTGACTTTGGGTCAATCACCAAGAGATGGTGAGTTCTAGTTCCATCTTAACCATGAAAGTCAACTGGGTGACTTTGGGTCAATCACCAGGAGATGGTGAGTTCTAGTTCCATCTTAACCATGAAAGTCAACTGGGTGACTTTGGGTCAATCACCAAGAGATGGTGAGTTCTAGTTCCATCTTAACCATGAAAGTCAACTGGGTGACTTTGGGTCAATCACCAGGAGATGGTGAGTTCTAGTTCCATCTTAACCATGAAAGTCAACTGGGTGACTTTGGGTCAATCACCAGGAGATGGTGAGTTCTATTCCATCTTAACCATGAAAGCCTTTGGCTGTAGAGAATCAAGTCCAAAACGTGGTCAACAAAAACTGTAACTACAAGTCACATCAAGGCAAGATGAGGTAATTAATCCAGCAGGGCAAGAGAAGGAATTCCAGATGTGGAGGAACAACTATAATTCAACACAGTTGCGAGGATGCCAGGAACACAGATAACAAAAGTCAACACAAGATAAACTCACGTTTGTTCCCAGCAGATGCCGCAATCAGCTTGCATCTCTTCTAAACTCTCTTCCCAGCTGTGGCTAATGAAGGGAATCAGGGCCCTTTCCTCCCCCGTAAGCCACCGCAAGCAACGTTGCTCTCTTCTCCGTTCCTCCTGTGTGCCCTAGGATGAAGAGGGGATGGGCTTGGGTCTTCCTCTGAACTCCCTCTCCCTTGTTCTACCTCTTTCCTGCTCTGCCCAGCTGGACTTTGCCCTTCCTCAGTTTCCTCCACAGCCAACAGAGCCACACTCCCACTCCCTGTCAGCTTCCTCCTCCGATTCAGACTCCGACAGAGGCATGGTAATGTTAGAGGTATCATCGTAAGATATCAGCTGTTCTGAGTAAAGCTGCCTTTTGCAACTGGCTGATGGTGATTTTGTCAATGCCGATAGCTGATAGTGTTCCAGTGATGAGAGTGGTGCGTTGGCCTAGAAGTGGAGCTCTCACCTCACAATCAGGAAGCTGTGAGTTCGATCCTAGGTAGAGGCAGATATTTCTCTCTCTGGGCACACTGAGAATATATATCTGCTGAACAAAACTCCGCACTGGTGACAGGAAGGGCATCTGGCCAGTAAACACTCAGCTCCATTCAGTTGCACAGATTCCTCCACCCTACAAGGGAATATAGGGTCATTAAAAGAGGATGGTGATGATGATGGTGTTCCAATGATGATTGTTATTATTGTTACGGTAGTCCTCAACTTACAACCACAATTCTGGGCCCCCAAATTATGTTAAGTGAAAAATCCGTTAAGTGCGTTTTGGCAACTTTTCGTGCCATATTTGTTAAGCCAATCCCTGAAGTTGTATCACGCGACCCTGCAGCTGTCATAAATATGAATCAGTTACCAAGCGTCTGAATTTTGATCATGTGACCATGCAGACATAAGTGTGAAAAATGGTCATCAGTTACTTTTTTCATTGCCTTTGTAACTTTGAACAGTCACTGCACGAACTACCTGTATTTTGTTCTGTTCCGTTGAGAGGAAAAGATTTGACGTATTCTTCTCTCTCTCCTTGGAGACTGGTAATCATATAAACATGTGCCGCCGTTTTACTTCCACGTCTTTAACCCTTCCTATTTTTACTGTCAGCAATAAATCTGTCCTTTAACTATTCCTCTCACTCATCCTCATTTTTATCCCTCCAAGGAGATTTTTCAACCTTTTGTCGCTCGGTCTCAATCATCTTGCTTCGTGTAAACAAAACATTTAAAAGATGCAGCTGGCGTTCAAACATTCGGCTTCGCCCTGCCAGGCCACTGTCCCAGGATGCCCCAGGAAGACGCAGCCCCAAGGGCTTCCAGAGCAAATAAAATGGCCGCCAGCCGCACCAGCTATAGCCCAAAAGGTCATTCTTTGCCTCCAAAGAAAGTGAAAGCGGGCGGTGGTTTCATTGATCTGGGTCCTGATCATTTGTCCAGGATGCTATAAGGCCATAACGGTGAACCTATGGCATGTGTGCCACAGGTGGTGCGGACACGTGAGCCCCAGCAAAACTTACCTGCACTGTGCATGCGTACACCTCCCAGTTGATTTTTGGCCTATTTGAGGCCTTTTTTGGGCCTCCCAGAGGCTCAAGGGAAGCCTCTGCAGCCTTTGGAGGCCGATAAACAGTTTCACTGATGAAACGGGCCTGTTTATCAGCCTCCAAAGGCTACAGAGGCTTCCCTTGAGCCTCTGGGAGGCTAAAAAAGGCCTCAAATAGGTTGAAAATCAGCTGGGAGGCGCGCGCATGCGCAGTGCAGGTAAGGAAGCAGCGGGGGGGGATCATGCATGCATGCGCAGGGGGCATGGGGGGCCCCACATATTGCCTTCTGGGTGCTAGCATGCAAGCGCGTGCACGCGAGCATACGCACAATTTTCGGCACAGGAGCCCAAAAAGGTTAGCCACCACTTCTATAAGGCCTCCTGCCTTGGTCAGGTTTGGACTAGAAGACTTTCAGGGCAGAGGTGGGTATTTAGCAGGTTCTGACCAGTTCTGGAGAACCGGTAGCAGACATTTTGAGTAGTCCGGAGAACCGGCAAATCTCACCTCTGACTGGAGATTTTACAGTATCCTTTCCCCTGCCACGCCCACAGAACCAGTAGGAAAAAAATTTGAATCCCACCACCGCTTCAAGGTGCCTTCTAGCCCCAGGATTATAATTTGGCTCAAAAACAGTCACTGTGAGAGGGACTTCGGAGTCTAGCGGACGAGCCCTTAAACATGAGCCAGCAGGGTGTGGCAGCAGCCCCAAAAGCTGATACAATTCTTGGCTGTATAAACAGAGGCACAGAATTAAAATCACGTGAGGTATTAGTACCTCTTTATAAAGTCTTAGTAAGGCCACACCTGGAATACTGCATCCAGTTTTGGTCGCCACATTACGAAAAACACGTTGAGACTTTGGAAAAAGTGCAAAGAAAAGCAGCTAAGATGATTAAAGGCCTGGAGACTAAAAACATATGAAGAACCATTTCAGGATTTGGGTTTGGCTAGTCTGGAGAAAAGAAGGACTCGGCGGGGACATGATAGCAGTCTTCCAGTCTTTGAGGGTCTGCCACAAAGAGGAGGGCGTCAGCTTATTTTCATCAGAGGGCAAGACAAGAAATAACGGATGGAAACTAATCAAGGAAAGAAGCAACCTGGAATTTTAAGGAGAAACTTCCTAACAGTGGGGACAATGAACCAGTGGAACTACTTGCCACCAGACGTTGTGTGTGCTCCATCACTGGAGACTTTTAAGAAGAGACTGGACAGCCACTTGTCTGAAATGGGTTCTCTTGCTTGAGCGGGGGGCTAGACTAGAAGACCTCCAAGGTCCCTTCCAGCTCTATTCTGATTGATTGATTCTGTGCTTTCTTTTTACAAGCTGGGTGAACGGCCAACTTGGAAAATGTACAACTAATCAAAAATGATTGAGTTTAGGACAAAGATGGCCAGCGTTACTCTTTTCTGTTCGGCAAGACATATTTTTCTGACATAGTCATTTACAGTTCATCTGCCAATTCTAGATGAAGCCAAAACAAACACTGGAGGGGATTTGCTGACAAATTAATTAATTGATTACATCCAATCAAGTCAGTATCTACTCTTAGCGATCAGATGGATAGATCAGCCGTATATGAGTTGAGCCAAAGAGGTAGGGTGTCTAGCCAGAGTAATTTGGAAGAAAGAGAGAGATTAGTCCTTGATTTATGACCATAACTGAGCCCAAAATTTCCATGGCTAAGCAATGAATAAGTAAGTTTTTTTGTCCTATTTTACAACTTTTCCTGCCACAGATGGTAAGTGAAGCATTGCTATTGTTTTTCCAGAACTTCAAAACTGGGTTGTAAATAGCTTTTGAAGGGATCTGACATAATTTTGACCAGTTGCTAATCAACTGATTGTAAATTGAGGACTACTTGTATTTCTAAATAATTCTTCCCAGGTAGAGTCTCAAATGATACACCTGTCTTACCTAGGAAAAGCTCTGTGATGACCCAGGGTGGGATACAAAACAAACACAGTCACAGAAAACAGGTGAAGACCCTTTTATTCCTTCACTTTGCTTCCAAGCTCCAAATATCCTTGATGGAAGACAAAAAACTCCCACACAAACAGTTACAAGAAGAAGGAAAAAAGCAACACAAACTAGGCAAGATAAGGATTGGAGGACATCCACAGATAACACACACTGGGAAGGATGCCAAACTCAGAGAGGAACCATAAGCTAGAGATATTTCCATGCTTTGTTTCCAGCGTTCGCCTGTACGCAGGTCCAAACTCTTATTCAGTTGTCACAGCTGCAGCCCATGAAGAGGATCAAGGCCCTCTCCTTCCAAGTAGACCACGTCTCTCCCTTATCCTCTCCTCCCTGTGTGCCCTAGGATGGATAGGGGATGGGCCTGGTCAGCTGGCCTCTGCCCTTCCCCAGCCTCCTCCACAACCTCTGGAGCCACACTTCCACTCCCTGTCGGCTGTTCCTCCTCTCCCTCAGAGTCAGTCTCCACCAGGGGCATGACTAGCTCTTTCCAACCCACCAAACACGGCTCTTCCCAAAGTCTCCTGCTTGAGGAGTTGGACTAGAAGACCTCCAAGGTCCCTTCCAATTGTGTTGCCTATTTATAAACGATACACATACTCTAATAATGCTTGCGCTCTACTGTGTTACTACTGTTATGTTACTACTGTTTATGTTTTCATTTCTCTGTTTTTATTGTTGGAAGCCACATTGGGTGCCCTCACAGCGAGATAGGCAGCAAATAAATTGAACAATAGCAATGCAACAGCAATAATTGTGTGTATTATTTCTCACTGATACAAGTTTAAAATGACTTAACAGGCTCAGCCAGAAGAGGGCGCCCCAATCATAAATTGCTGGGCCTGAATTTTCTTCTCAACATAAATTGACTGTACAGTGATTTTGTGTTAAAGAGAATAAAAGGAAGAAAATAGGTTTTTTTGTGTGATTTTTTTATTATTGTGAATTGAAGACCCAGGGAGGAAAAAAGGAGGAAGGGGTGAGTGAGTGAGACATCCCCCTTCTAACTTTTACTTAATTTATGTTTATTTATTTTGCTTCACTTTGGTGAAGTTAGAAAACAGTTTTCAGTATATTTGGATTTTGGGGAGCCCATCTAAGTCACAATTTCTCGACTTCAGCAGCTTTGAGATGCGTGGACTTCAACTCCCAGAATTCCCCAGACAGCAGGGGAATTTCCCCTCCCTGAGCCTCCACGCGGACCCTATTCTTACCTGCATCCAAAACAGGCTGCGTGGAGATTCCTGGGAGAGGAGGGATGGCCAGCCGGTTGGTTCAACTACCGGTTCAGCGAACCAGATGTAAATTTAACATCAGGCTCACTTGAACTGGCCCGAACCGGCTGAATCCCACCCCGGCTTATTTGTGTCCGTATGTCGAGGGCTACCTATATGTTGTGAGAAACGCCGTTCAAAACCCCCTCTGCTCTCTTCTTTGAGAAAACGCCTTCTGCAAATGCAAGGAATACATTCAAGGATATAAACATACAGTATCTATATCTATATATCTATATCTATCTAACTATCTAACTATATATCTATATCTATATCTGTATGGTATTCAGCTTTGTTCGGGTATTTTCCCACATCATTACAAAGGTGAACAAAGCTGAATACCATACATATAAATACCCACAAAAACTTAAGAAAACAAATATCTGTATCTATATCTACATACATATATCTACATACATATATCTACATACATATATATATATGTTTTCTGAGGTTTTCGCGGGTATTTGTATGTGGATCTTTGGTTGTTGGAGTTTTCTCCCGCGTAAGATTAAGTATCTTACTTGAATCTTACGCGAGGAAAACCCGAACAACAAAGATCCATATATATATATATATATATATATATATATATATATATATATATATATATATATATATATATATATGAATATGAACAGGGGGTTTGGTGGAGCCAAAGAGTCAGGATAATGAACGGAAATCCAGGTTTCCTTGGTTTGTAAAAGTCACCCAGGATAATTTCAAATAAATTACACCCACACCTTTCTTTAAAAAAAAAAAATCCTTTTAGCTGATTAAAATGTTTGTCTTAATTGATTCAGTTCTGAGTCACTGACTGGCTGGGATCTGCCAACGGCTCTTGTTTCACAAGCAGGTTGTGTGATGCAAACCAGAAGTTTTTAAGAAAAAGATTGAACAATCATTTGCTTGAAATGGGATGGGATCTCCTGTTCAAACAGGGAGTTGGACTACCATGTTTCCCCCCAAATAAGACCCAGTTTTATATTTTTTTTTGCCACCAAAAAAGAGGCACCAGGTCTTATTTTCAGGGGATGTCATCCACTGAGTAACCTTACTTGTTCATGTCGCCCCCGGCCTCCTTTTCGCTGTCAGAGGCCTTCAGGAACTTCTCCTGTGGCTGGTAAGGCTTTCCTGAAGGCCTCTGCAGTGGACAACAGAACTCTGGATTGATCCAGAGTTTATTTATCACCTACAAAGGCCTTATGGAAAGCCTTGCCAGCCTTGCCGGCTGCAGAAGAAATGGGCTGGCAAGGCAGTTGTCAGGGTGTGCGAGGCCTGGCTACAACTGTCCAAAGGTAAGTAGTAGGGCAGCTCCACCACCTCCATCCCCACCCTAGCTTAATTTTTAACCCATCCACTCTGAAGTGTGTGGGATCTTAATTAGGGCTTATTTTTGGGTTAGGGCTTATATTGAGCGCAGGTGTAAAAATCAAGCTAGGACTGACTTTAGGGGTAGGTCGTATTTTCGGGGAAACAGGGTAGAAGATGTCCAAGGTCCCTTCCAACTCTGTTATTCTATGTTCCAACCTTGGATGTGGAGTCAGCTGTATATATTTATATTCTCTTCTATTGAATACTATGGATTGCACAATCCTAATCCTTATAACACAAGAGGAACACAACTGCTTTTGTCATTTGGACCATCCTTTTGTAGCTTAGGGAAAGACTTGGATCTCATCCTGCATCTACTCTGCTACCCACACTAGCTTTGGGGATGAGAGGGAGGGTTCTCCCCAAATTCTCCCTCCAAGGAAGCTTTCATTACTAAAGCTACACTGTTTCCCCGAAAATACGACCTACCCTGAAAGTAAATCCTAGCTTGATTTTTACATGTGTGCCCAATATAAGCCCTACCCCACAAAATAAGCCCTAATTAAGATCCCGCCCACTCCAGGGTGCACGTGTAAAAATTAAGCAAGGATGGGGATAGGGGAGTGGAGCTGCCCTACTACTTACCTTTGGACAGTTGTAGCCAGGCCTCGCATACCCCGACACCTGCCTTGCTGGCCCATTTCTTCTGCAGCCAGCGAGGCTGGCAAGGCTTTCCTAAAGGCTTCTGTAGCTGATAAACAGAGCCCCAGATCAATCCAGAGCTCTGTTATCGGCTGCAGAGGCCTTAAGGAAAGCCTTTTCAGCCGCAGAAGAAGTAGTTCCTGAAGTTGTTAAATGGTTACCCTGTTGTTAAGTGAATCTGGCTTCCTCATTGACTTGTCCCAAGGTCGCAAAAGGGGAGCACATGACCCCCAGACTCTACAACTGTCATAGATGTGAGTCAGTCAGAAAAGAATAGTTTGACACTAGAAATCAAAGTCAAAGAAGAAACTGAATGTTACATGGTATGGAATCAGTTTTTATCAATGGATAGAAAATAGAACAAATTAAAAGGGACTTGATGTATTTATAGAGTAATTAGAGAAATTAATGTAATAGATATATTTTATTTATTTATTTTTGTCAATTGCTTACAAGATGATAGGTATAAGTAAAAACATAGTTATGAATACATGGATACATATAAGAAAAATAAAAAATAAAAGAAACAATAGGACAGGGATGGTAGGCACATTGGTGCCCTTATGCACGCCCCCTACAGACCTCTTAGGAAAGGGGTGAGGTCAACAGTAGACAGTCTAAGGTTAAAGTTTTTGGGGTTTGGGGAAGAAACCACAGAGTCAGGTAGAGTATTCCAGACATTGAAGACTCTGTTGCTGAAGTTGTATTTCCTGTAATCAAGATGGATGCGATTAACCTTGAGTTTGTATCCATTGTTTGCTCTTGTGTTGTTATGGTTGGAGCTGAAGTATTCATTGACAGGTAGGACATTGCAATGTATGATTTTATATACCATACTTAGATCGGACCAAAGGCGGCATAGTTCAAGGTTTTCTAGGTCTAGAATTTCAAGTCTGGTGGCATAAGGTATTCTGCAACGAGTAGAGGAGTGGAGAACTCTTCTTGTGAAATATTTCTGGACTTTCTCAACTGTGTTAATATCAGATATGTAATGTGGGCTCCAGACTGATGAGCTGTATTCGAGTATTGGTCTAGCAAATGTTTTGTATGCTCTAGTTATTAGTGTAATACTACCAGAGAAAAAGCTACGTAAGATTAGGTTAACAACTCTTAACGCCTTTCTGGCTATGTAGTTACAGTGGGCTTCTAGCACTTAGATCATTAGAGATGAGTACTCCAAGATCCTTGACAGAGTTTGGATCATCAACAAGGTCTTGACTATGCAATTATTTATCTGGGAATGTGTTTATTGCTGCGTTGTTAGGTTTGATAAGAAATTTATAACGGTTAAATAATTTTAATAGATATATACGATACTCTTATTTATATGAGACTGTGATTATTGATGTATTGTGAGATTTGATAAGAAGAATATCATTTATAATGGTTAAATCATTGAAATATGTACCTGGTCGATGCATGATTGAAATGGAATGGATTTGTTGCATATAAAAAACAATGAAAAGTTAATTAAATAATAATAATAAAAAATAAATAAATGTGAGTCACTTGCCAAGCATCTGAATTTTGATCATGTGACTAAAATGGGGAAGCTGCCACAATCGTAAGTGTGAAAAAAACGGTCATCTGTACCTTTTTTCCGGTGACGTTGCAACTTTGAACTATCAAATAACCCTAAATTGCATTAACAGAGGGATACAATTGTGATCAAGTGAGGTACTAATACCACTCTATAGAGCCTTAGTAAGACCACACCTAGAGTACTGTATCCAGTTTTATTCACCACATTATAAAAAAGATGTTGTGACTCTAGAAGAAGTGCAGAGAAGAGCAACCAGGATGATTAGGGGACTGGAGGCTAAATCATACGATGAACGGTTGCAGGAACTGGGCCTGGCTAGTCTAGGGAAGAAAAGGACCAGAGGAGACATGATAGCAGTCTTCCAATATTTGAGGGGCTGCCACAGAGAGGAGGAAGGGGTCAAGCTATTTTCTAAAGCACCTGAAGGCCAGCTAAGGAATAATAGATGAACAAGGAAAGATTCAACCTGGAAATAAGGAGAAATTTTCTGACAGTGAGAACAATCAACCCATGAAACAGAAGTTGCCCTTGGAAGTTGTGGGAGCGCCATCACTTGAGACCCTCAAGAAGAGATCGGACTGCCATTTGTCAGAAATGGTGTAGGGTCTCCCGCTTGGGCAGGGGGTTGGACTAGATGACCTATAAGGTCCCTTCCAAGTCTGATTATCTGTTATCTGAACCACCAGGGAGTGCCTGCAGAATATTCCTCCCTGCCTGTGTCATTGTTCCAATGAGCCAAGGGGTATGGAGGGGATAAATTCCCCCCAAAATGCAGCGTGCCAAAAAATCAAATAAAGCGAATCAAAATAAGGCTAACCATCAAGGGTTCATTTCTGCAAGGATGATAAGCCTATTTTGCAAACATAATTAAGGCGGAGATCCATTTCAAAGAGGGAAGGGTTTACATTGGCAACCAGACTCAAGAGGAATGGGGATGGCGGATTTTATGGCCTATATCGGAGCCCTAAGTTGTTGTTTAAATGCAACACACACAACTTCGACAGCCTTGCCTCTTTTTCTTGCTCCAGACCTATTCGGCTGGGCTGTTGCTTTAAATCAGTCTTCGCCCAAGCGTGTACCCCCCTCCCTAGCCCCCTCCTCTTGGCCTCCCCCCTTCCTCTTCTCCGTTTATATCTATGTAATGCGAAGCGGATGTCAGTGTGAATTCAAGCGTTTTAATCTTTCCTGATCAAAATGAAATGCAGACCCCGTTGGGATGTATTGCAAACTTCCTACACATCCTCTAATTGAAAATAATAACAAACATATTTTTTATTTTTATTTCTTTTTAAATGTTAATGGAAAAAGGATCGCTGAAATGAGAGAGGATGACAGAAGAGAGGAAGGAAAAAAAGAAGAAGAAGAAGAAGAAGAAGAAGAGAAAAGTCCAAATTTGGAATTTTAACATGTGTTAAGACCCTGGGACTTTACTGGCTTTATAAACATCGTTTAAGAAACGAGGAAGCAAACAAAAAATAAAACCTGTAAAACGAGGTTACATCCATTGTTAGCTGGGTTGGAACAACAGGCTAACTCAGGCTAACTAAATGCCACTTTGGGTTTTTGCATAAAAAAGGCAGAATGTATTTGTTTGTTTACTAGATTTGCATGTTGCTCATTTCAGAGATGCAGCAACTCTGAGCAGCTTAAGATATAATAAAAAGTTTTCATTTCATTAATTTTATTGAATAGCCCTTGGGCCCTATCAAAGTACAGAAACAAATGATTACTAAAATTTGATAAAAGCAATTTAAAATTTCTAATAAAAAGTTTTTCTTTTAAAAAGGTAATATGAGACAATTAAAACGAAGGCAGTTAAACAGAAAAGTTAAAAAGATCCTCTAATTACAACCACAGCCGAGCTCAAAATGTCTGCTGCTAAGCGAGATAGTTGTTAAATGAGTTTTGTCCCATTTTATGACCTTTTTTGCCACAGTTGTTAAGTGGATCACTGAAATGGTTAAGCGAGTAACACGGTTGTTAAGTGAATTGGGCTTTCCCATTAACTTCGCTAGTCAGAAGGTTGCAAAAAAGGATCCTTAGGCCAGGGGTCGCCAACCTTTCGAACCTCAGGGACCACCAAACTCATAAGGTTGACTCAGCCTTCCATCCTTCTGACGTGTGTAAAATGAGGACCGAGATTGTTGGGGGCAAGAGGCTGACTCTGTAAACTGCTTAGAGAGGGCTGTAAAAGCACTGTAAAGCGGTATATAAGTCTTAAGTGCTATTGCTATTGCAGGCTAACTCTGCCCACTGCCAGCAGTTCAGTCCTGACCGGCTCAAGGTTGACTCAGCCTTCCATCCTTCCTGAGGTTGGTAAAATGAGGACCCAGATTGTTGGGGGGCAACAGGCTGACTCTGTAAACCTCTTAGAGAGGGCAGTAAAAGCACTGCGAAGCACTCTAGAAGTGCTATTGCTGCTAAATAACTGCTGCGATTCACTTAACAACAAAGCTCATAAAATGGGGCTCAATTCCCTAAGCCACCATCTTGCTCAGCAATGAAAATTTGGGGCTCCCTTGCAGTCGTAAGTCGAGGACTGCTGTCATGCCCCTATTGGAATCGGATTCTGAGGGAGAGGTGGAACAGCTAACAGGGAGTGGGAGTGTGGCTCTGGTGGCTGTGGAGGAAACTAGGGAAGGGCACAGTCCAGCTGGGCATTCAGAGGAAGACCCAGGCCCACCCCCTCTTCATCCTAGGGCACGCAGGGAGGAATGGAGAAGGGAGCAACGTGAGTTAACGGGGAAGAAAAGGGCCCTGATTCCCTTCATTAGCTGC
>NC_141990.1:6297327-6298921 GCF_049901715.1 Pseudonaja textilis | reverse complement strand
TTAAATTTTCTGATACGCAGAGAGAAAGTCCCCAAAGAGAAAGATCCGAAAGTCACACGTGGATTGTGCCAACTCTGAAAGTTGGGAAGCGGAAAGAGAAACATTCATGTTTATTTTTCTTTTTTTCCTTCTTTTCGGTGGCCGTCGACATTCGGTAGCAGAAGGGGAACGCCTGTGAACACATCGCTCTCCTCCTCTGGCTAATATTAACCCAATTCCCTAACATATAGAACTTGGCAGAAAGCTCCCTTCTTCTTCCCCATTTCCCTAGCATCGGAGGACCGAATCCTACGGCATCGTCCGCATTTCAAAATTCAATTCTTGTGGGAAGAAACGTGCCAAGGATTTTTCCAAAATGAGTTTGGAGGTGACCTAGGACTCCATTTTCCTCTCCGGTGGCCATTTTAGAGATGCATTTGGCTTAAAACAGACCTCTTCCGCTTGATCTCGGGCCAGAAAACAGTTAAGATATCAGTGGGCTGTTGAGATTACAGCACGAGTTCGAAAACCTGGTTAGCAAACACCTTCCTAACATGCTTTCACCGCCTCCTCTTCTCGGCCCTTGGCTCTGCTTGCACCTCTAGTAGGATGCTAAGCTACTGATGCCTCTAGACTCCGATCCATCTCAATCTCCTCTCCTCTTTTTCTTAAAAAATAAATATTTATATACTGTGTGCTGTACACATCTCTTTCCCAGCCGCTCCTAAGCTCTAGGGGGTTGGCTGCTTCCGTGAACCGTTGACTTGGGGGAATTCCTACTAGGGGATACTTCCCTTTGGGTCTCCAAACCGCTGACCAGTCTCTGGATGTTTTGCAACTCGTTCATGGACTCTTTCAAAGATGGCTTGGGGGACAGAGACGCCCGCTGGGTGCTGGCTTTCGGGATGGGCAGATCCGAAAGAGGACTCGATTCCCGACTGTTCCCGGGCTTGGAGGCTTCCATGCCAGCATTCAAACCGGCAGGCAACCCGGTGGTTAGGAGGCTGGTGCTGGGAGGGATGGCCACCGGGATTTGGTAAGGGTTGAACCGCGGGCGAGGTCGAGCGCTGCTCAGGAACGGGTTCCGGGAGAGCGAGCTGGCGGCAGTGGCACTGGTCACTGGCATGGCGGAAGCTGCGGCAGCTGCAGCCGCCATGTAAGTATACGGGTAAGGAAAAAGTCCCCCAAAAGTAGGCAGTGGGATTCCCTGAAAAGAGAAAGGAAGAGACGGGGAAAAGGTCAGCCTCGTCAGATTAACAACAGTTCACTTAGTGACCATTCAAAGTGGCAACAGCACTGGAAAAAGTGACTTAGGACCAGTTTTCTCACTTAACGACCATTGAGGCCTTAGCGCGGTCACACGATCAAAATTCAGCTGCTTAGAATGCTGCAAACAATGCTGTAAATCAAGGGTCTTCCAACTTGGCAAGTTTAAGACTTGTGGACTTCAACTCCCAGAATTCCTGAGCTAACATGACTGGAGGAGGAATTCTGGGAGCTGAAGTCCACAAGTCTCAAAGCTGTCCAGTTTGAAGACCCCTGCTGTAAAAGGATGGCTGGTTGCCAAGCAACCTGTTCTGACCCAGCTCCCCAAACACAACAAACTCTCTGCCAT
>NC_141990.1:6192327-6292327 GCF_049901715.1 Pseudonaja textilis | reverse complement strand
AAAAAATAAAATAAAATAAAAAGTAAAGTAAAGTAAAAGAAAGTAAAATAAAATATAAAATAAAATAATTAGCGAGAAGAAGCCAAAAAGTTTAATTTATTTATTTTTCCATTTATGCCATTATTTATTGACTTATATCCTGCCTTTGGTTAGCTCGATGGCCTCTAACAAACCTGCAGCCTTTCTCTCTCTCTCCTTGCTAAAACAGGTGGCTTTTGTATAGAAATTCAAGAAACAGAGAAAAACATAATCCTACCGCACCTCAAAGAAAAACGTCCTGTAAAAGTACGTTTGCTCCCCAAAACTTCTCGCCCAGGAAGGAGCAGCGTTTCTCTCGGTGCTCATTCCCACCCTTGACAAAATTGGGCATTTTTATTTACAAAATATAGAACAACAGGGTTGGGAAGGGACCTCGGAGGTCATCTACTCCAACGCCCACCCACCCACCCAGGCAGGAGACCCTACCATTCCAGATAAGTGGCTGTCCAATGTTTTCCCTGAAAGCATTCAAGACATTCCGTCTCCCTCCTATCCACCCAACTTTATGGAGGAGATTTCTGAATTTTGATCCGCACCAACAGCTTTACGATGCCTGTGCGATTAATCCTACCACCACCCCGCAAACTGGGCTACTACGAAAGTATGTGAAAGTTTGCTGCCAAATGGAGGCACACAGGCTGGGTGCGATGCCAGCTTTAACTCAGCTTCGGAAAGCTTTTTAGTCAACTTGAAACTTACCATAAATGTACAAACAGGACGGTATAATAATTCCACATCTGCTTATCATAAGCTCTAAGGCACCCTTTGCATCCTTAAGGACTAGAAACGGGGTTTAAAAAAGAAACACACACACACACACACACACACAAAAAAACCCTATGCCTGAGAATTTGCTGACGTAGGTTGCAGCTTTTTTTGTGCTGGTTGGAAGGACCAAACAGAGAGAGAGGTCAAAATACATCCGGCTTCTAGCTCCCAAAATTGCCTGGTGTGGCGGGGAGGACTGACGGTTGCCCCTCCAAGGTTTGAAGGGGGACTTGATAACATAAAACAGAGCATGGATGTTCTCTATTGTCTAAAAAAGGGACTTAAAAAAGCACTATTTACTCTTCTGGGACTCGAAATGTGATCCTCCATTCCTGATTTAACACTCTTTCTTTATTTCCTCCCTTCCTTCCTCTCCTCCAGAACTTGCCTCCAGAGGTTGCGAATGCTCCAACACTGAAAGTTTTTAAAAAGATGTTGGACAACCATTTGTCTGAAGTGATGTAGGGTTTCTTGCCTAGGCAGGGGGTTGGACTAGAAGATCTCCAAGGTCCCTTCCAACTTTGTTATTCCCTCTGTTATTCTATTCTATTCTATTCTATTCTATTCTATTCTATTCTATTCTATTCTCGCTTTCTCTTCTCTCTCTCTCTCTCACCCCCCTCTCTCACTCTCTCTCTTTCTCTCTCTTATTTATTTATTTTTATTTATTATTTTTATCAATAACTCAAAGCAGCAAACATATCCAACCCATCTATTTCTATTTTCCCCACAACAACAACAACCCTGTGAAGTGGTTTGGGTTGAAAGAGAGTGAGTGGCCCGAAGTCACCCAGCTAGTTTCCATGCCTAAGACAGGACTAGAACTCTCCATCTCCCGGTGATTGGGCCAAAGTCACCCAGCTGGTTTCCATGCCTAAGATGAGACTAGAACTCACAATCTCCTGCTTTCTAGCTGGCACCTTAACCACTAAACCAAACCGGGGTCTTTCATACATAAATCTTAGACATGGTTTTAAGTACTTTCATATCCTGCGGAAGGAGTCGGTGCCTGATCTCTCTCTGCCTACAGGTAGTCCTTGACTTATAACCACAACTGAGACTGGAACTCCCATTGCTAAGCAAGGCGCTTGTTAAGTGAGTCACGCCTGATTTTAAGGCATTTTTGCTGTGCT
This sequence comes from Pseudonaja textilis, assembly GCF_049901715.1. Classification (NCBI taxonomy): domain Eukaryota; kingdom Metazoa; phylum Chordata; class Lepidosauria; order Squamata; family Elapidae; genus Pseudonaja; species Pseudonaja textilis. The sequence continues at coordinate 6,290,387 of NC_141990.1, read as the reverse complement.
CGTTAAGCGAATCACTGCAATGACTTACAACCGTTCAACTTACAGCCATTGCAGCATCCCCAGTGGTCACGTGATCAAAATTTTGACAACTTGGCAACTGACTCATATTTATGACTGTTGCAGTGTTTCAGGGTCATGTGAATGGGGAAGCCAGATTTGCTTAACAACCATGTTTCTAAGTGAACAACTGTCATGGAGAAAATTTAGCTCAGAGGTCTCCAAACTTGGCAACTTTAAGACTTGTGGACTTTAACTTCCAGAATTCTCCAGCCAGCTATGCTGGCTGGAGAATTCTGGGAGTTGAAGTCCACAAGTCTTGAAGTTGCCAAGTTTGGGGACCCCTGATTTAGCTTATCTGGACCCAAAGAACTGACCCAAAATTAATAACATATAATCAACCCACTGTTCTTGTTTTAATTCCATGCCTTCTCGGCAGTAAATATGTTTGCAGACTAAAGCAAATTCCGATATATTTTAGGAACAGCGCACAAACTGTGCATTGATTTGACAAACATCCTTCAAATTCTTAAAACTTTCTCCAAGTCATAGTCCAGGGTTGTTGTTTTTTTAGATTATGGTAACCGATCAAAGCAAAAATCAATAACCATCTGCAGATCACATCACAGAACATGAGACTTAAATTAAAAATCTATTTGGTTCGTGCAATCATGCAGTAATTGGTAAATGCAATTTTCTGCTCTGTTGGGAAGGCTGACTTATTGGTTATTATGCTTGCATTTTAATAGATTTTTTTTCTCTCTCTCACTACAATAAGTACCATTTTATTTTAAAATGAAGTCCCCGAAATTCAGTTGATTGATCTCTTAGGAGGCTAGTTGCTAAAAGTGTGAGTTTTGGGCACAATTCTAGGAGTTCTAAGAGGCATTTTGTAAAAAAAAAAAAATGAGAGAGAGAGAGAGAGAGAGAGAGAGAGATGGACACTTTATTGATTAGCTGAAAATTATCTTTTAACCTCTGGGGAAAAAAAACCTGGTACTTTTTGCTTTGTAGTGACTGGTGTGTGCATTAGGTTAATCAAAATATTCTTTTTCTCTTGGCTGAAAGGAAAAAAAAAACAAGGAATCACTTTTGAAATAAAAACATTCTTTCAGATCCTTGGAAAAGAGACGTAGTGAGATAAATTGTTATATGTGTGGTGTTTTGCACACATTTCTTTAAAAGGCAGGTTATAGGTAGCACAAACTCCAGCAGATGATACTCAGGTAATATATTTTTACATAGGTAGCAAACTTACGACCACAATTGAAACCAAAATTTATGTTGCTAAGTGAGTTTTGCCCCATTTTACGACTTTTCCTGCCACAGTTGTTAAGTGAATGAACCATTGCAGTTGTTAAGTTAGTTATACGGTTCTTAAGTGAATCTGGCTTCCCGATTGACTTTGCTTGTCAGAAGGTCTCAAAAGGGGGATTACATGACCCTTGGGGCACTGCCAAGGTCATAAAAACGTGTCAAGTGCCAAGCATGCAAATTATTGATCATGGGACTACAGGGATGCTGCAACAGATATCATGTGGCTGGTGAATGCTGGGAGTTGAAGTTCTATCTTAACGTTCCCAAAGGTTGGAAAACACTGGAGTCAAACCTACAGTATATTACTCCTATATTTTTATCATAAGGGTCAAACCCATATTATTAAGCCTAAGCATTTTTTTTTTCAATCACTCCTTGAGACTTTCAAGAAGAGATTGGACTGCCATTTGTTAGAAATGGTGTAGGGTCTCCTGTGTGGGCAGGTGGTAAGATGACCTACAAAGTCCCTTCCAACTCTGATAATCTGTTATCTGTTATCCTTTGTGGTAAGACAAGAATCTTGCATGTTTTGGAGAAAAAAAAATCTATATTATTTATGTTCAGGCATGCCCGTTTTGCAATTACTATTTTTAGACCGGAACATCTATTTATTGGACAAAATTCCCAACGGTGATATCCAAACTGTGATTGCAACCTAGTATGACAAACAAACTGTGATTGCAACCTAGTATGACAGAGTTGCGGGGCCGGTGCATTGTGCAACAAGGTCATAATAAGATTGGGTCTGGGTTAGGGACTTCTGTCCTCACTGTGAGTTGTGTTAGGGGTGTGTGTGCATGAGGGGAGGCTCAACCAATCTCATTGTACACATGTTGTACTCTGACAAATAAAAGTAATAATAATAAAACCGTTTTGCCATTGATTGGGGCTTAAGATGCAATATATTTAGGGGGCCTTTGGGCTTTCAACGGACACAACTCTCACGCATTATGCATAAGAGTGACTCTCAAAAAAATGAAATCCAGATTATTGGCATCACCCAAATATAAGCAAGCTCATGATCCTATCCGTTAAAGCAGGGTTTTAAAGTTGACTGAAACCGTTTTGTCTTTTTACCAACAAAAGCATTCTATTATATCCAGTTGCTGTTTTTCACTGTTTTAGTCGATACCTAAATTATAAGGCAATTATTACAACTATGTATGTAATCCTCGGCTTACGACCACCACCGAGCCCAAAATTTCTGTTGCCAAGTGAGACAGTTGTTAAATGGATTTTGCCACTTTTGACAACTTTTCCTGCCACTGTTGTTTAAATGAATCACCGCAGTTGTTAAATAAGTTACCATGGGAACACTACAAAGATTGTAAAAGTGTGGTCACAATTCACATTTTCAGTGCCATTGTAACTTTCAACAGTCACTAAAAGAACCATTGTAAGTCAAGGACTATGTCAACTAAGTAATACTCCTTGGGTCTTTTTAGTTGCCAGAACAAAGGAAGTGGGGAAAATTGTGCATTCCTTAAATGCTTCAGATAAATTGCTAGGCAGCCGAAGCTACTGGCCCGCAAAATTATTACTGGAGAGCATGATTTATGATTCTTGGCTATGAATGTGTCCCATTGGAGAATATACATCCAGGGGGGTGGGGGAAGACCAGGGTCAAGGGTGAACTGAATGATGTGTCTTAGTGTTGGCTGCACCCAGATAACGCCAACATGGTCACTCCTGATAAATCATATTTTTTTTTAATCTGAGAGATGCAGCTAGAGACTTATGATTTGAATGGGGGTGTTTTGTCAGAGCCCTGACAGACTATCTGTAGTATATTTTTTTCCCCTGCTCACCCACACAATATTGCAAAAAAAAAATCCCTCCCAAGCTAAATAATAAAAGAAACATTTCAATAGAGAACTTCCTAGGATGGATTACAAATACAGGTAGACCTCGATGTATGACCACAGCCGAGCCCAAAATTTATGTTACTAAGTGAGATTATTTTTTAAAGTGACTTTTGCCCCATTTTACAACTTTTCCTGCCACCGTTGTTAAGCGAATTCCTGCAGTTATTAGTAACATGGTTCTTAAGTGAATCTGGCCTCCCCATTGACTTTGCATGTCAGAAGGTCGCAAAAGGGGATTATGTGACCCCGGGACAATGCAACCGTCATAAATATGAGTCAGTTGTCAAGCACCTGAATTTTGATCACCTGACCACGGGGATGCGGCAACAGTCGTAAGTGTGAAAAACAGTCATAAGTTACTTTTTCCATTTGCAGCCCTGAAAAAGGGAGTTTATGGCCACTCCTTGACTGACAACTGTTATGGCGTCCACCTGGTCAGGCGATCAGAATTCAGGTGTTTTGGCAATTGGTTCATACTTATGACGGTTGCAGCGTCCTGGGGTCATGTGATCCCGCTTTGTGACCTTCTAACAAAACCTTTATTTGGGGGTTAATGGAAAAAGACTTGGGGGGGGACTGTGGAATTTCGATGTTATATATGTTGACAACAGCAAGATTACTTTACGCACAAAAATGGAAGAACATTTCGATCCCCACAATCAGAGGTGGTATTCAGCTGGTTTGGACCGGTTCTGACGTACGGTTTTGGAAATTTTGAGTAGTTCAGCAAACCGGCAAATACCACCTTTGGCTGGCCCCACCCACCCACCCCCACCGTTCTCTCTCCTATATTCCCTTGTTTTTACCTCAGCTGATTCACGCGGCAGAGTGGATTGCTGCGCCTCAGCTAAGCTAAAAAAACCCAGCTGTCAGCTTTGGAAGCCATATTAGCACCAGACGTTTCCACACTGCCATTTTGGATCCGGGAAAATGGGAGGGAGGAATGTCTTGGAGTGCATGTGGTTAGACATAATAGCACTCTTCTTCTAAGTCAAGGTCATGTTATTTCTGCACCTGGGTGAGGGGATGTCTCAAGTTGGGGCAGATGGTGATTGGAGCACATGATGCCATGAGGGATGCAGGGTGTGGATTTGTAGTTTTTTACTTATTTCAAGGAAACCCGGAACTTTCAGATTCAGGATTTCCCAGATGTGACAGTTTACCACTCTAATAAAAAGGACTTTGGAGAGGATGTCTGTCTCGGAGTTATTTGTTGGAGTGGAGGTTTTCTGGAATGCTGACAACAGCTCAGCTCACTAGCTTTGACACAGAGGGTGGTGTATGAGGCCTGTGTGCATGCTCTCAGAAACGGTAGAAAAAAATTTGGAAACCCACCACTGCCCACAATGGACGAATGGCTGCAAAAGAGGATGAAATTAGAAGAGATGGCTAAATTGGCTGCTTGGATTAAAGAAACAAGCACAATTACTTTCGTTTCGACTTGAAAACCACTTCTGGACTCTGCGCTTGAGGTGGGGAAAAAAATGAAGCTTTGATTTTGAGTTTTACCGATGAGATAGGTTTGTTGTTATAGAAATGGCTAATTAATACTATTATGTTAAAGTAAAAGGTTGTGGTTACTGTTTTATTATACAGGTAGTCCTTGGCTTACTACAACAACGTGCTACGATTCACTTAGTGACTGTTCTGAAAAAAAAAATTTATGATCATTGTTCCTAGTTATGACCTTTGCCGTATCCCCATGATCATGGCATCAAAATGCAGACTGTTGGCAACTGGCATGTACTTATGTCAGGTGTGGTGTCCTTGGGTTACGTGATTCCCTTTTGCGATTGTCTGATAAACAAAACCAATGGGGAAGCCAGATTCACTTAACAACCATGTGACTAATTTAATGTCTGCAGTAATTCATTTAACAAATGTGGCAGGAAAAGAGGACAAAATTCCCTTTTAACAAATTTCTCACTTAGCAACATAAATTCCGGGCTCCGTTGTGGTCCTAAGTCGAGGACTAACTGTCTTGCTCCAGCGAGAAGTGGAAGTCAATGTATTTTCTTTCCTTTCTCCTTTCTTTTCTACATTTCTCCTTTCCCCTTTTCCCTCCCTTATTTTTCCTACCATTTGCTTTCGTATTTTTGTATTTCTATATTATCAACTGATATAGCATGTATTTGGAACAGTTGCAGCGTCCCATGGTCGCGTAACTGTTCCAGCCGGCTTTCAACAACAAAGTCAACAGGGGAAGCTGGATTCGCTTAATGACCATGTGATTCACTTAACAATGGCAGTGATTAATTGCAAAATTGGGGCCGACCCACTTAACAAACAGGAATTATCCTGAGATCAGATGGGTGGGTAATATATTTAATAAATAAATATAAAGATAACTAATATAAATAACAATCACCTTGTTTAGCGATGGAAATTCTGGTTCCAATTGTGGTTGTAAGTTGAAGACTACCCCTATTCTACATCCCAACGTATTTGGGCAATCAAGAACAAGTTTTCATTGCTTACTGTGCAAACCCTTATCTGCCTTGACACATTGTGCTTAGCCAGGCTTAATTTTATCCAAAATTTACTTCGTTAGCCCCATTTTCTGGACGCAGAGGGTGCCATAAGCAAACTGCAGAGAGTAGGTTTGTATAATGACCTAGAGGCCATCTCTGAACAGATCTGTTTTTTGAAGACCAACTGCTATTTAGGTAAAAAAAAGGAAAGTTCTTGTTATAAAAATCGGACCAGCAGACTACAATTGCAAACCAAAAAAAAATGGCAAAGTTTGTAAGCGTGCAAAAGAAATAGGTAACAACAACAACAAAAAAAAAAACCCACCACAAATCCAGCCCAGATAATATCCTAAGCTTGTTCTTCTTAACAATGTTCTCAGTCAACAGTTGACTTTGTCAAGTCAAGTCAACCCAACTGGGAAACTTAAGAGAAGAATCTTAGAGGTCCTTCAGTTAGAAAAATTAGCCATGAGTAACGGAGCCATTAGCTTCTATCAAAAGGGACGCTGTCCGTGACTCCTGACGTTTTCCTGCAAGGCTCAGAGACACATTTGGTGTCTTAGAGGCTAGCAGAACTGGCCAATAGATGATATGAATCCAAGGGCATGAGATTGTTGACAATGTTATGAGATCTCTACCTAGGGCAGTAATGGTGAATCTTTTGGGCGCATGCATGTGCCTGTGCTGGAAAACCCAAAGATCAGCTGGCTGTTGCATGCATGCCTGGTTTTTTTGGTCATCTTTTGGGGTGTTTGCAGGCTGTTTTGGGGGCGTTGAAAATGGCCCTGAAAACAGCCCGAAATACGGCCTGAAAATACCCTGGAAAACACCCTGAAAATGGCTCAAAAAACAGCCTGAAAATGGCTGGGAAAAAGGGCCTCAAAATGGCCTGAAAAACTGCCTTAAAACAGACCGGGAAAACACCTGAAAACGGCTTGAAAACAGCCCAAAAAAGGCCTGAAAACAGCCCAGGCAAAAGGTTTGAAAGACAGCTTGAAAATGGTAGAGAAATGGGCCCCCAAAGGCCCCTAAAATAACCTGAAAAACTACCTGAAAATGGCCCAGGAAAATGCCTGAAAACGGCCTGAAAATGCCCCCCCAAAAGACCTGAAAACGGTCAGGGCAAAAGGTTTAAAAAAACAGTCTGAAAATGGCCTGAAAAAAGGTCCAAAAAAATGGCCTGAGAAAAGCTCGGCCGAAAAGTTCAAAAAACAGCTTGAAAACGGCCTGAAAAATGGCCTTTTGGGGGGACTGATTTTCGGGCCACTTTCTGGTGCTCTGGCACCCGTGAAGACCAGCTGGCCAGAGCAGCTGGCAACGGCGCACATGCCTACTGAGCGGGCTGTGCCTGCCATCTCTGGCACGTGTGCCATAGGTTCGCCATCACGGGCCCAGGGATTCTGGGAGTTGAAGTCCACGGGGTTTAAAAGTGAGAAATTTGAGCATCACTGGGCTACAATATGAAATATACCATATAAAAACCTCTGGATCCAATGACTAAACATCCCACTAAAAAACAGAGATCTGAAAAAAAAATATTAAGCCTGGTTTCACCTAGTCTATAGGTGTACTTTTGATTTTTCTTGCCTAAAGTGTAACCTTTCTCTATGTTGAATTTCATTTTGTTCGTTTTGATCAACCAAAGTAAAATGAAACAGACCCGATTAGAGCTCGGCGAAAAGTGCAAATTTACATCTCTGATCTGGGTAATGAAATTAACCACCACACAAAACATTTGGGCTGGGTTTGTTGTCAATACAAACTTATAAATCATCATATCATTATTAAAAAAAAAAAAAAAAGGTTTGACTACACTTTTATTCGATCATGCCTTTGTGAGATAACTATATTTTAAATGATTTATTCTAAAACAAATCATATAGTCGTGCCAGTTCTATCCTAAAATAAAAAGAAAAAAAGAAAAAGGAAACCATTATATAAGTATAATATCCAATACCAAGCATGAGAAAAGAAAAATAAATTCAATATTATTCCTTATTATCTAGCATTTCAAATATTCTATTTTTGTATTTCATCATTCAGCCATTGATAGAATTAACACAACCCCTAGCAAGCAGGGAGGGTTAGAAACTTGGCCGTTACATTCACACATTCACTGCAACCGTTATACGGTAATTCCACACCAGTTGCCAAGCATCTGAATTTTGATCAAGTGATCGTGGGGATGCTGCAATGATGGTAAGTGTAAAAAACTGTCAGAAGTCATTTTTCTTCAGTGCCACTGCAACTTCATACAATCGCTAAACAAATGGTTGTAAAAATATGGGGAGCGATTGCTGGAATTGGGTATGTCTAGTTTAATGAAAAGAAGGACCAGGAGTGACATGATTAGCAGCCTCCCAATATCTCAGGGGCTGCCCCAAAGAAGAGGGAGTCAAGCTATTCTCCAAAGCACCAGAGGACAAGAAGCGATGGGTGGAAACTCATCAAGAGGAGAAGCCATCTGGAACGAAGGAAGAATTTAATGCAGTGAGAACGATTGTTCAGTGGGACAACTTGACTCCAGGAGTTGTGGGAGCTCCAACAACTGGAAGTTTTTAAGAAGAGATTGGACAACCACTTGTTTGAAATGGAACAGGGTTTCCTGCCTGAGCAGGGGGTTGGTCTAGAAGACCTCCAAGGGTCCTTTCAGACCTATGCATCTATGCTGTACGTTCATATAGGTTGGAAATTGAAGTCCACCAAACTTAAAGCTGACACATTATCAAAAGCATGGTAAATTTAGCCCATCCTGAGCAGAAGTGGGGAATAGAATAGAATAACAGAGTTGGAAGGGACCTTGGAGGTCTTCTAGTCCAACCCCCTGCTTGGGCAGGAGACCCTACACCATTTCAGACAAATGGTTATCCTCTTCTTAAAAACTTCCAGTGTTGGAGCACTCACAACTTCTGGAGGCAAGTTGTTCCACTGATTAATTGTTCTCACTGTCAGAAAATTTCTCTTTAGTTCTAAGTTGCTTCTCTCCTTGATTAGTTTCCCTCCGTTGCTTCTTGTTCTGCCTTCAGGTGCTTTGGAGAATAGCTTGACTCCCTCTTCTTTGGGGCAGCCCCTGAGATACTGGAACAATGCTATCGTGTCACCACTAGTCCTTCTTTCATTAAACTAGACATACCCAATTTCAGTAACCATTCTTTTTATGTTTCGATCTCCTAATCCTCTTAGTTGCTCTTCTCTGCACTCTTTCCAGAGTCTCAACATCTTTTTTTACATCGTGGCGACCAAAACTGGAACCATTATTCAAAGTATGGCCTTCCCAAGGCCTTATAAAGCGGTATTAACACTTCACTTGATCTTGATTCTATCCCTCGGTTAATGCAGCCTAGAACTGCGTTGGCTTTTTTGGCAGCTGCTGCACACGCCTGGCTCCTATTCAAGTGATGGTCCACCAGGACACCCTCTCACCAAGAGAGACCAACCCTTTGCCCTCCCCTCCTCTTCGCCCCCTTACCTGAGAAGCCAACATGTGCTGGGACAGATGGAAAGGGAACGGGGTCGTGGTGCCCGCCGTCCCTTGAGGAGCTGAGAGTCCCCCGCTTTTCCAAGCTACCGCCGCCTGCCACCGAAGCCAGCAAGTGTCCCATGCCCATCGCCGAAAAGGCTCCGGGCGCCATGGCGAACTGGGTCGGGTGGAGAAAGAAGGGTTGCCCGGCGCCCAGAGGGTTGAAGAACTGCTGGCCGTGGAGACCCGAGAGAGCCAAACTCTGTAGGTGACTGGGGTTCAGGTGCGGTGGGCTGTCGGTCTGCACCATCAGCGGGGGGAATGCTTCCTTGCTGCTGCACCCCACCGGGGCGCAATCCCCGGGCAATTCCTTTTTGGATCCTTCTTGGGTTGACTGCAGGAGAGGCTCCTTCCTTCTGCCCTCCAGCTTCTCCTTCTCCAAGCCCAGAGGTGTGAAGGGGGCCGTCTCACCACCGGCTTCCTTGGAGACCTCGCCGGCTTTGCTTCGTTCTTTATTCCGCTCTTCTGCCTGCAAACTGGGGCTGTGGTTGTGGGGTGGGCTGGCCGGACCCAGATCAGGGCTGGATCTCTTCACCCCCGACCCTTTCTCCAGCTCTTGGTCACTTCCTTTGTCTTCTGCAAGGAGAAAGAAGCCACTTTAGCCCAACTGGCTTAGCCGCGAGAAGGAGGAACCAGCGTTCTCCAAGAACTGAGGAATCACAAGCAGGGGTGAGATTCAGCCGGTTCGGGCTGGTTTGCATGAACCGGATGTTAAATTTATATGTGGTTCGTGGAACTGGTGGTTAAACTGACCGGCTGGCCCCACCCACCCCTCCCAGCCCCTCCCAGGAGTCTCCACACGGCTTGTTTTGGTGCATGGCCTACATGGAGGCTTGAGAAGGGCAAAAAATGGCTCTGCCGGAAGTTCCGGAAGTCCAGAAACGGGCCTGTTTCTGACTTCCAGAGGGCCTCCAGATTCCGGGGGAGGCCATTTTCACCCTCCCAGAGGCCCAAGAGAAGCCTCTGGATTCTGGGAAAGGCAAAAAACAGAAGGTCCAGTAGGCCACATCCAACATGGCTGTGCCCACCCAGCAATCGGGTAGAGAACCAGTTATTGGGATTTTTGAATCCTAGCCCTGACCCCGAGCCCCATAATCCTTGGGAGGGGTGCTTTGGGAGGGGTTTTTTAGGTGTTTTGGATTCTGCAAAGGATGGTCTTTTTCAAGCAGTATTTCTGAGAGGTCGTTGGTGCTCTCTGAGCTTGGTTGTTTTCTTGCAGATGTTTCATTACCCTACTAGGTAACATCATCAGTGCTCCAAGAGAGTGAGGTTCCCTCTCCCTTTATATACTAGTGATTTGTTCTGTCTGCTTTGGTGGGAGTAGTTCTTCAATTTGGCTGTTGTTTATTGTTTGAAATAGTAAATCCCACACCCTTCTAGCATTGGTGATGTAACCTAGTTTGGTAATGAATCGTCTGCAAGAAAAGGACCAAGCTCAGAGAGCACCAAGGACACCACAGTTCAACCCTTAGTGATCACTATTCTCCTTTATTGGTTAACCTGCACTCTCTAGGATCAAGGAAACTGGAACTTAGCCAGTAGCAGCATCAGACTAACCTGGTTTGGAGGAGGAAGTCAAGCAGGCTTAGAGCTGGTTAGCAGTAGTGCTAGCACTAAGACTTATATACCGCTTCATGGTGCTTTTATAGCACTCTCTAAGCGGTTTATCTTTTAGATTCCACCCCCCCTCAACAATTCAGCCTCTGGCCCCCAACAATCTGGGTCCTCAGTTTACCAGCCTCGGAAGGATGGAAGGCTGAGTCCACCTTGAGCCAGTCAGCAGAAGTAGACTGCATTCTAACCACTGCATCACCATGGCTTTTAACTGCGCCACAACGGTTAGGAGTTGGGAGGGAGACCAAAAGGAAACCTCGAGGTTGTAGGCTACAAGTAGATAACCATGCTGTAAACGCTTTGCATGAATGAATGAATGAATGAATGAATGAATGAATGAATGAATGAATGAATGAATAAATGAATGAATGAATGAATTGAAGGAAGGAAGGAAGGAAGGAAGGATGGATGGAAGATGGAAGAGGGAGGGAGGGAGGGAGGGAGGGAGGGAGGGATGAAGGAAGGAAGGAAGGAAGGAAGGAAAGGAAGGAAAGGAAGAAAGAAAGAAAGAAAGACAGACAGAAAGAAAGAAAGAAAGAAAGAAAGAAAGAAAGAAAGAAAGAAAGAAGAGAAGGAGGGAGAAGGAGGGAGGAAGGAAGGAAGGAAGGAAAGAAATCACATTAATGTTTACAATAAAATACCACTTATAACTAAAGATGAGATCTTTTTTAAAAGATCCCGTTTAATAAAATTGAGCAAGCCCCAGTCAGATCTGCTTTGCCTGGCATTAGCTCTGCCAAGGACTGGTGACTCAGGAGAAAAGGGATTTTTTTAATTTTGTTTTTAATAGCTTCCTTCTTACTGGAGAACATCAGATAGCTTGCAGTAAAACACTCGGTATTCACCTCGTTGACAAAATAAATGGGGAGTTTTCGAGATTTACAGCTTCTTGCTACTAAAATATGACTTCATATGATCAATCAATCGTAAAACCTCCAACCCTACCACCCTTTTTTTATTTTTTAGGAGGAAATGCCAAATTTCGATGCCTCTCCTTTTGCTTACAATATGGGACTTCTGGCAGGGTCTCCACCGTGGTCACTTTAAGACTTGGGGACTTCAACTCCCAGAATTCCTCAGCCAGCTGGCTGGTTGAGGAATTCTGGGAGTTGAAGTCCCAAGTCTTAAAGTGCCACGTGGAGACCCTGTATCTATGGAACCTGTGCAATGTGTGTGCCATGTTCTGAACTCAAACAGAAATTCGATCTTGAATTCGCAGCATTTCAACATTTATTTCTGTGCAAACTACAGGTAGTCCTCGACTTACAACGGTTCATTTACCGATCAAAAAACTTACAATGGCACTGAAAAAAAGTGACTTAGGATCATTTTCCAGAGTTACGACTTCTGCAGAAATCCCCAGGATCGTGCCATCAAAATTCGGATGCTTGGAGACTGCTTCATACTTATGACGGTTGCAGAGCCCTGGAAGGGGGGTGGTCATGGGATCTCGTTTTGTGACCTTCTGACAAGCAAAGTCAAAGGGGAAGTCAGATTCACGAACGACCGGGTTTGCTAACTTATCAACCGCAGTGATTCCCTTAACAACGGTAGCAAAGAAAAGTCGTAAAAGTGGGGCAAAACTCACTGCACAAATGTCTCACTTAACGACAGAAATTTGGGGCCCAATTGCGGTCGTAAGTCGAGGACTACCTGTATCAACTAAAGCTCCATCCATTTAAACCTGCAGCCAAACTTAAAAGTCTCGTGTTGGAAACAATGGTTGGAAGCTAATCAAGGAGAGAAGCAACCTGGAACTAAGGAGAAACTTCCTTACAGGGTGGACAATTAGCCAGTGGAACAGCTGGCCACCAGAGGTTGTGGGTGCTCCATCACTGGAGGTTTTTCAAGAAGAGACTAGACAAGTCACTTGTCTGAAATGGTATAGGGTCTCCTGCTTGAGCACAGGGCTGGACTAGAAGACCTCCAAGGTCCCTTCCAGCTCTATTCCATATTCCATTCTATTCTATTCATATCCCATATCCCATATTCTATACTCTATTCTATTTCTATTCCATATTCCATATTCTATTCTATTCTATTCTGTTCTCAATAAAAATTCTATTCTATTCCATACTCCTATTCTATTCTATTCTATTCTATCTATTCTATTCTATTCCATTCCATTCCATTCCATTCCATTCCATTCTATTCCTATTCCATATTCTATTCTATTTCTATTCTATATTTCCATTCCATTCTATTCCTATTCCATATTCTATTCTATTCTATTTCTATTCTATATTCCATATTCCATGTTCTATTCTATTCTCAATAAAAATTCTATTCTATTCCATACTCCTATTCTATTCTATTCAATTCTATTCTATTCTATTCTATTCTATTCTATTCTATTCTAATTTCATTCTATTCCTATTCCTATTCCTATTCTATTTCTATTCTGTATTCCATATTCCATTTTATTCTATTCATATTCCACATTCCACATTCTATTCCATATTCCATATTCCATATTCCATATTCCATATTCCATATTCTATTCTATTCTATTCTATTCTATTCTATTCTATTCTATTCTATTCTATTCCATAGTCCATATTCTATTTCTATTTATTTCTATTTCATATTCCATATTCCATATTCCTCATTCCTCATTCTACATTCCATATTCCATATTTCATATAGCATATTCTATTCTATATTGTGTAGGTTTACTCAAAAGTAAAATAATAGTTTAAAGCTGAAAGCCCGGATATTTCATTGGCTGCATTTGTTCTTTTATATTAAACCATCAATCCTGGTTAACCATCTCTCGTTGCTAAGACAAAACCAGACAAATTCCATTAGAACTGCATAAACTAGATTGCCAGGTTAAGCTATAATGCAGCTGTCTGACTTGGGTTCAATCACGTGGAAAGATTTTACTTGAGAGTAAACTGCTGCAAATTTTAATTCCAAGACACTTAAAATATAGGTAGTCCGCAACATATCACACTTAGTGACCATTCAAAGTTGCAACAGCACTGAAAAAAGTGTCTTATGGCCATTTTTTTCACACTTATGACTGTTGCAGCATCCCCATGGTCACATGACTTACATTTGGATACTTGACAACTGACTCACATTAATGACGATTGCAGTGTCCTGGGGTCATGTCAAGAAAAGTCGTAAAGTGGGGCAAATTTCAACCAATTCCTCACTTAGCAACATAAATGTTGGGCTCAATTGTAGATTACCCATATAGTGATTTTTTTGTGGGCTCTTATAACAGATACAAGATAATCAGAGTTGGAAGGGACCTTGTAGGTCATTTAGTCCACCCCCTGGCCAAGCTCCTACACCATTTCTGACAGAAGGGAATCCAATCTCTTCTTGAAAGCCTCCAGTGATGAAGCTCCCACAACTTCTGAGGGCAACTTCTGTTCCATTAGTTGATTGTTCTCACTGTCAGAAAGTTTCTCCTTATTTCTAGATTGAATCTCTCCTTGTTCAGTTTCCATCCATTATTCCTTGTCTGGCTTTCAGGGGCTTTGGAAAATAGCTTGACCCCTTCCTCCTCTCTGTGGCAGCCCCTCAAATATTGGAAGACCGCTGTCCAGTCTCCCCTGGTCCTTCTCTTCACTAGGTGTGCAAAGATGGCAACCTTGATTAATTTATTGTCAGTTTATTTGGTGTGGATTTTTTTAAAAAAACACAAGTTTATTCATTTTAAAATCAGAAAAGCTTCGGTTTGCACATTTTAATAATTCTGGGTATTTTCAGAAAGTTTTTAGGGTAAAAGTGACTAAAAATTCCACAGGAGAAAAAAAAGGGGGGTTTAATACAACCAGCAGGGGGCAATAGATAGCAAAATGCATTTATCAGTAGCAAGGAATTGGATTGAAAGGGAGCAGAGAGAGGATTAGAGACAATATTATTTTAAAAAATAATAATATTCACATTCTCCTCCATGGATAAACCTAATTTAAGCCTAGAAACATCTGTTTCTCACCCTTTTGGAACCTGCATCTCCAACTATGGTATAACATAGATAGTCCTCGACTTACAACGGTTCATTCACACTTATGACCGTTGCGGCATTCCCCTATGGTCACGTGATTTATGCTGAACAACTGACCCTATTTATGACAGTGGCAATGTCCCTGGGGGGGTCACGTGATACCCTTTTGCGACCTTCTGACAAGCAAAGTCCAATGGGGAAGCTGGATTCACTTAACGACCATGTGACTCATTTAACGTCTGCCACGATTCACTAAACAAACGTGGCGAGAAAAGTTCATAAAATGGGGGGGGGGCAAAATGCACTTCACCATCATTTCTTACTTAGCATCCTAAATTTTGGGCACAGTGGTGGTTATAGGTTTGAGGACCACCTGTACAAATTAACTGGGATAGAGAGGTGATTATAATTTGGGAAGGGATTAGGTCACACAGCAGTACAGAGTCTGTCATGCCCCTGGTGGAGACTGACTCTGAGGGAGAGGAGGAACAGCCGACAGGGAGCGGAAGTGGGGCTCCAGAGGTTGTGGAGGAGGCTGGGGAAGGGCAGAGGCCAGCTGGGCAGTCAGAGGAAGACCCAGGCCCATCCCCTCTCCATCCTAGGGCATGCAGGGATGAGGGGATAAGGGAGAGACATGAATGGCATGGTCTATGGGGGAGGAAAGGGCCTTGATCCCCTTCATGGGCTTCAGCTGTGAGAACTGGATAAGAGGATGGACCTGCATACTGGCGAACGCTGGAAACAAAGCAGGTAAATATCTCTAGCTTATAGTTCCTCTCTGAGTTTGGGGTCCTTCCCAGTGTGTGTTATCTGTGGACATCCTCCAGCCTTTTATCTTGCCTGGTTTGTGTTGCTTTTTTTCCTTCTTCGTGAAACTGTTTGTGTGGGAGTGTTTTTGTCTTCACTCAAAGATATTCAGAGCTCGGAAGCAAACTGAAGGAATAAAAGGGGCTTCGTCTGTTTTCTGTGACTGTGTTTATTTTGTATCCCACCCTGGGTCATCACATAGTCCTTGACTTACAACCTTTCATCTAGGGATGGTTGAAAGTTACGATGTCACTGGGAAAAATGACTTATGGCTGTTTTTCACATTTACGGCCGTGGCAGCATCCCCCACGATCACGTGATTAAAAATCCAGACGCTTGGCACACAGGCATATACTCCTGACCAACAAAATCAGCGGGGAAGCCAGATTCGCTTAAACAACGACGTATTATTCACATAACAATGGCAGCGATTCGCTTAACCATGGGGGCAAGAAAGTTGGTAAAATGGGACAAAGGTCTCTGAACCGCTGCCTCGCATAGCGACAGAAAACTTGGTCTCAATGGTAGTCATAAGTCGAGGATGACCTATAGATTTGTTATATTTTTCGTGGAAGAAATTCAAACCCTTTTAAAGGGAGGGAAAGGCTTGTATTGGGGTGTCCAGAGAGTTCAGGATTAGAACTGGGGGTGGCCTCCCACCCAGGGATGGTATTCAATTTTTTTTACTAGCAGTTCTTTAGGCGTGGCTTGGTGGGTGTGGCTTGGTGGGCGTGGCAGGGGAAGGATACTACAAAATCCCCATTCCCTCCCCGCCCCACTAACCTGCTTTCCAGCTCCGCTCTCCTGTGCAGGACAACCAAAGAAGACCCAGCCAATCAGCTGGGACTCAATGGGAGACAGAGAAGAGATGGGGGCGGGGCCAGTCTCAGGTGGGATTGGCTGGTTCTCCGAACTACTCCAAATTTCCATGACCGGTTCTCCAGAACTGGTCAGAACCGGCTGAATACCCACCTCTGCTCCCACCATTGGTGAAATGCTACTGGTTCGGCCCGGTTCGATGGAACCGGTAGCAAAAAATGCCTTAGCTTGTGTTTGCAAAGCTGAGCACATGTGTGTGCGAAATGCGTCATCGCCAAACCGATAGGGAAACTGGTAGAATCCCACCACTGCCTCCCACCATGGTTAGAGAAGGAATCGCCCCTCCCTCCACCCCTTGGGGATCCTGCAATCCCCCCTCCCTCAAAAAAAAGATCCTCACCTCTGCTGTTTCGATGGACCTGTAAAGGACTGGGAGTTGTCGCCAATGGAGAGTGAAGACATTCTCGCACAGGGGCAGGTTCGCAAGATGATGCATCGGATTCTCCGCCATCTCGGTCCTGCTTGCAGGGATTCTCATACATCCTCAGGGAAGGCAGAGTCAGCTGCTTCCTTTCAGTGGAGGGAAAAGGGGGGGGAAGGGGACAAGTTTTAATCTTCAGCGTCAGCATTTGAGAGGGTTCGAGTCGTCCCGCCCCCACTTCCTTCCTCCTCTTATCTCTAGAATTCGAGGTGCTCCATCACTGGAGGCTTTCAAGAAGAGATCGGACAGCCATTTATCTGGAATGGTAGCAGTAATGTCGCTCAATCTTGGCCACTGAAAGATGGGTGGACTTCAACTCCCAGAATCCCTCAGCCAGCTATGCTCGAGAAACAGGAAGCAATTATTGCTGGGGAATTCTGGGTGTTGAAGTCCACCCATCTTCAAGTGGCCAAGGTTGAGCCGTATTGGTGTAGTGCTTCCTGTTTGAGCAGGGGGGTTGGACTAGAAGACCTCCAAGGTCCCTTCCAGCCCTACTATCTATGTCAGGGGTCTCCAAATGTAGCAACTTTAAGATGTGTGGACTTCAACTCCCAGAATCCCTCAGCCAGCTATGATAGAGAAACAGGAAGTGATTAGGGCAGGGGAATTCTGGGATTTGAAGTCCACATGTCTTAAAGTCACCAAGTTTGGAGATCCCTGATCTATGTTGTACTCCTCAAGGTCCAAACAAAACCCAAAGGGCAGCACCTCAAAACTTCCCAACTGAAAAAAAAAATGGACATCACCTCACCAAAGCCGAGTCCCTTTTGAGGAAAATTGACTCCTGCTCAAAAAACAATGCTTACCAATGTGAGAGGGGCTTGATGCTGCTTTCCTGGTTGGTTAATCCTTCAGCCTAATCAGCATTCCCAGGGATCAACTGGTGGTCTCCCATCCAATTGCTAACCGGGCCTCCCCCTGCTTAGTTTCTTAGAGAGCCAAAATGGCCGCCACGGTGCCATTTGCAAATCAGTTCCTGACTGCTATGAAATCTGGAGCAAAAAAACCAAACCTCTTTCCTTCACAAGTTCGGCTCTCATTTCCCCATTGACAAAAATTTAGGATTGGTTAATATAATATTTGTTTGTAAGAGGCAGGGGGAGCTGTGGTTTAAGCCAAGGTAGCATCTTTAGCTAAGGCGGTGCTTTGAACGTTGAGTGAAACTTTGTGTACGGTTTAATAGAATATAGAACAACAGAGTTGGAAGGGACCTTGGAGGTCTTCTAGTCCAACCCCTTGCTCAAGTAGGAGACCCTATACTAGGGGTCCCCAACCTTGGCCACTTTAAGACTTGTGGACTTCAACTCCCATTATTCCTCAGCCAGCAAAGCAGTGTAAAGCTGGATGAGGAATTCTGGGAGTTGAAGTCCACAAGTCTTAAAGTGGCCAAGATTGGAGACCCCTGCCCTATACCCTTGCAGACAAATGGCTGTCCAATCTCTTCTTTAAAATCTCCAGGGTGGGAGCAGCCACAACTTCTGGAGACAAATCATTCCACTGATTAATTCTCACTGTCAGGAAATTTCTCCTTAATTCTTTTACAGTTAAATCTCTCTTGTCCTTTTTTGGCAGCAGCCAAACAAGCGAATTACAATCCTTGGTTGTATAAACAGAGGCACAGAATCAAAATCGTATGAGATATTAGTACCGCTTTATAAAGGCTTAGTAAGGCCACACCTGGAATACTGCATCCAGTTGTGGTCACCACATTACAAAAAAGGCATTGAGACTTTGGAAAAAGTACAGAGAAGAGTAACCAGGATGATTAGGGGACTGGAGACTAAAATCATGTGAAGAACAGTTGCAGGATTTCGGTTTGGCCGGACTAGAGAAAAGAAGGACTAGGGTGGACATGAAAGCAGTATTCCAGTATTTGAGGGGCTGACACAAAAAGGACAGGGTCAGCGTATTTTCCTATCCTATTCAGGTGCTTTGGAGAATAATTTGACCCCCTCTCTTCCGTGGCAGCCCCTCAAATCCTGGAAGACTGCTATAATAGCACCCCTAGTCTTGTCTTCTCTGTTCTCCTCCCCTTCTCCCCTCTTCCTTCCCCTCCATTCCCTTCTCTGCAATTTAATGTGTTGCGTATAAATCCAGCAACGGTGACTTGTAAGTCATGTTTATGGCAAGGTGCTATCAAAACCCAGGCAGCAGGAGGCTGTTTAACAAACCGTGATTAAACCAACCACAGTCCAACACCTCAGATGAACACAGTGTTTGATTACAAAGTTGGGTCAATTTCTCTTCGTTTTCAGCAAGCTGAAGACTTAATCCAGGTAGTAAGGCTTGCCCACAACTGTTTTGAGTAAACACGAATAAGGTTGCAGATAAGAATAACAAGATTACAATACAATTGTCTGAACGGCTTAACAGATCTTAATCCCAAAGAGAACTATATTTAGGACGGCAAGCTAAGATGAGGAGAAAGTACAGAAACAAAAAAAAAAAAAACAGCATTTGCCTGTAGAAATCCCACCTTGTTGTCATTAAGGGAAAAAAATATTCTCAGTTTACCTTTTCTCTCTCCGCCCATTCCCTGTGTCTCGAAATCCTTTTGCAAAGGGGTTGTTGTCGATCTTCAGTTGGGTGATCTGAGAAAAATTGAAACAATGTTCAGGAACAGTTGAAATTCTTCCAGCTGGCCAAATAAGTGAAGTCAAGGTCATAGCTACGGATTTGGGAAATATCTGGAGGACACCAAGCTGATAATCCCTAGTTCGGGTGTCAACAATTTCCCCCACCCCCTTATTTTCCTCCCCAAAGTTGAGGGCTGTTTGGAAACTGAAGCAGTATTTACTGTGTGAGCAAGGAGACAGCAAGGAGCCTGGGTGTGGCTTAGCTCAACTGTTCTGTACTAAAGCTGCTTGGTGCTGTAAAACTGAAACCGAAACTCCTATTCTTGTGTTTTGCATTTGGAAGCTATTTCTTTTCAGGTGGGGAGGGGGAGTAGAACTCCTTAGCATCAGAGCGTGTTAATAATAATAATATAGGAAATACTAATAGCTCTGATGGTCATTTCGAAAAATCCTTCCTTAGTGAGCCCCTAGAAGCCAAGAGGAATATAGGTGCCAAATTTCAAGTTTGTCGGCTTTACGGTTCTGGAGATTTTGTGACGATGCCTGAGTGGCTTTTATATAGATAGATTCTTTTAAAAACAGAAGGTTGCAGAAATAGAGACAACGGCTCGTTTGGGTAGAAGAAAGTGGAGATTGTGTGCTGGGCTAGAGTGGGAGGACTTGGGCTCGGAGGTTTGGGGGGGACAAAGGAGGGTCCAGGGCAGTCTCCCCCTTCCCATCTTCCGGTCCAGAGATCTACAAAACTCGAATTTATAGGAAGTCCCCACCTCCCACTTTTTTGCCCAGGCTGGCTGGGCTCCTCTGGTGGCCTCGTAAATTTGAAGGGCGAAGGCCGTAATCGATTAATGACCCTCCAACGTCAGGCCCACCGCGGAGAGAAAGCCCCCAGGCGAAAGTGAAAGGGCGGCAGAACGGGTGGGAGACCGGCAAAGAAAAAGGCCTCTCTTCTCGCCCTTTTTTTTCCTTTTTTATCCTTTTTCCTGCGAGCGTTTGCAAAAGAAATTTCCCCATGTCCAGCTTCCTTTTGCTGCCGGCTTCAAAAAGAAAAGAAAAAAACCTAATTCCTATCCGATTTCCAGCCGGGGGATGCAGGGACTTTTATATCTTGAATCCAGGCCTTAATTGAACTTTAAAAACAATCTGAAAGCTTCTCCCCCCGCCCCAATTTCCTTCCTTCCTTCCTTCCTTCCTTCCTTCCTTCCTTCCTTCCTTCCTTCCTTCCTTCCTTCTTTGTTTCCTTCCTTCCTTCTTTCCTTCCTTCTTTGTTTCCTTCCTCCTTCTTTCCTTCCTCCTTTCCTTCCTTCCTTCTTTCCTTCTTTCTTTCCTTCCTCCTTCCTTCCTTCCTCCCTTTCTTCCTTCTTTCTTTGTTTCCTTCCTTCCTTCTTTCTTTCCTTCTTTCTTTCCGTCCTCCTTCTTTCTTTCCTTCCTTCCTTCCTTCCTTCCTTCTCCTTCTTTCCTTCCTTCTTTCCTTCCTTCTTTCATTTTTCCTTCCTTCCTTCTTTCCTTCTTTCTTTCCTTCCTTCTTTCTTTCCTTCCTTCCTTCCTTCCTTCCCTTTCTTTCTTTCTTTCTTTGTTTTTCTTCCTTCCTTCCTTCCTTCCTTCCTTCCTTCCTTCCTTCCTTCCTTCCTTCCTTCCTTCCTTCCTTCCTTCCTTCCTTCCCTTCTAATGTAATCTTTGAGAAACTCTTTTATGCTTTCACATAATTTTTCAATGTTCAGTTTTACTCATTGGGGATGGGAGCGGGGAGATAATAGAATAAAGAGAGGACTGTAGGATCCACCAGTTACCTTCACAGAAATGTAATCCAGGTGACTAGAACTATTATAGCAACAAAGAGGATTAGGGGACTGGAGGCCAAAACATATGAAGAACTGTTGCAGGAAGTGGGTATGTCTAGTTTAATGAAAAGAAGGACTAGGAGAGACATGATAGCAGTCTTCCAATATTTGAGGGCCTACCACAAAGAAGAGGGGGTCAAACTATTCTCCAAAGTACCTGAAGGCAGTACAAGAACCAATGGGTGGAAGGAAACTAATCAAGGAGAGAAGCAACTTAGAACTAAGGAGAAATTTCCTGACAGAACAATTAATCAGTGGAACGACTTGCCACCAGAAATTGTGGGGGTTCCAACATTTGAGGTTTTTAAGAAGAGATTGGACAACCATTTGTCTGAAGTGGTGTAGGGTTTCCTGCCTAGGCAGGGGGTTGGACTAGAAGACCTCCAAGGTCCCTTCCAACTCTGTTATTCTATTCTATTGCCCGCATTCACATGAATCAGGCCACTTCCCAAAACAATGGCTGGTTTTTCCAGACATTCTGAACCACCAAACTACTCACTCAGCCCCATTGAAGCCTAGTTTAAATGTGTGAAACCAGGACATGTGGTTAGATGATGGGTCAGTGCAGGCTACAGCTTTAACTTAGCTTAATTCTGCAAACTTAGCCAACCCTGGACAAGTGGCGCTTGGAAGCACTAACCAGGTTTCCCTGAATTTTGGGGGACAGGAAAGGGTCAGGGAAATAGAGAGTTGGGGACTGAATTTCCCCCCTAATCAGGTTATGCTGCTGATTGAATAAATCGGTTTGCATGCATTTCCCGAACGCATGAATAAAATGTCTGTATTTTTTTATTGATTTGTTAAATTTGCCTGCTGTCCATCTCATCACAAGGCAACTCCGGGTGGCTTACAAACACCAACATGAAACCATCAATCCATGTATGGCTATAGAAAGTCACACTAAACTGTACGAGAAAATAAAAGCTTTACTTTGGAAAAAAATGCGATTTGTTAAAAATTCAAGTCGCTAAACAAGTCCAGAATTATCTCTCCAGGGTCTCAACCTGACCCAGGTTGTGGGAATCCAATGCTAGGTTTCCAACGGGTTGGGCATCCAAACCTTCTTGAAATACACGCAAAAAAAACCAACACGCATTTAAACCCAGCACTTTTTTAAAAAAAAAATCTCGCAGCAAAAACTTCTGTTATAAAATTGGAAAAGGCTCTTTTGATTTGCAGTGCTTAGCCTTAGGAAGGAAGGAAGAAGGAAGGAAAGAAAGGAAAGGAAAGGAAAGGAAAGGAAAGGAAAGGAAAGGAAAGGAAAGGAAGGAAGGAAGGAAGGAAGGAAGGAAGGAAGGAAGGAAGGAAGGAAGGAAGGAAGGATAATTGGGGCCGGGGGAGAAGCTTTCAGTTTGTTATTAAAGTTCAATTAAGGTCCGGATCCATAAAAGATTCAGAAACACTTCTTAAAATATAAGGTATTCCTACAGGATTTTAAAAAAAATCAGCAGGATGAAGGGAGAGATAGTTTGAACTTTTTTTTTTAAATGTATAAAAAGGGTTTCACGGATGAGATATTCCCTTCTGATATTAATACAGACATATTAAGAGCCCATATGGTGTAGTGGTTAAATTGCTGGCCTGGAAACCAGGAGGTGTGAATTTGAGTCCTGCCCAAGGCCCGAAAACTGGCAGGGTGAGTCTGGGCCAATCACGAGGTGTCTGAGAGTTCTAGTCCCACCTTAGACCTGAAAAGCTGACTGGGTGATTTGGGGCCAATCACCAGGAGACAAGGTCACCAGGTGACCTTGAACGGGTGACCAGGAGATGATGAGTTCTAGTTTTACCTTAGGCATGAAAGTTTTGGTGACTTTGGGCTTTCTTTCAGCCCAATCCACCTTACAAGGTTATTGTTATGGGGAAAATAGGAGGAGGAAGGAATATTGGATATGTTCATTGGCTTGAGTTACCTACAAGGTAATAAAGGCAGGACATAACTTCAATAAATAAATAAATAAATAAATAAAACCAGCCCTGCCCAATAGATAGTTAAGACCAGAAGCTCAGCCTCCAGTCAAAAATTGTAGAGCAGAGATTAGATTTCTCTTTCCCTAATACTAGCCTTACACTCCGCTTTGATGGGGTCTCAAATTCCTGGAATAAAGAGAGAAAGAGAGAGAGAGGGAGGGAGGGAGGGAGGGAGGGAGGGAGGGAGGGAGGAAGGAAGGAAGGAAGGAAGGAAAGAAAGAGAAAGGAAAGGAAGGAAGGAAGGAAGGAAGGAAGGAAGGAAGGAAGGAAGGAAAGAAAGAAAGAAAGAAAGAAAGAAAGAAAGAAAGAAAGAAAGAAAGAAAGAAAAAGAAAGAAAGAAAGAAAGAAAGAAAGAGAGAGAGAAGAAAGAAAGAAAGAAAAGAAAGAAAGAAAGAAAGAAAGAAAGAAAGAAAGAAAGAAAGAAAGAAAGAAAGAAAGAAAGAAAGAAAGAAACCCAGGAAGTTTAAAGCTAGATGGAACCTCCGAGGATCATGGCGGTCTATCTCGAATTACTCATAGGAAATCTTTTACTATTTCAGCTGGTTCAGTTTTCCAATTTACACTTTGGAAGTCAAACTTGAAAGTGGGAGGGAGGAATTAACCAGGAAATTAAGGAAGGGAGTCCCTCATCCAACCCTTAATCCTTAAGTCTTTACCTTGTCATTTTGGTAAGCCGTCACCGCGATGAAGTCAGTTTCAGGGAAGACATATGTTCGGAAAGTGCTGTATGGTAGCTTGAGGATGTCATTCGCTCGGACTATGTGGAACCTCGGCTGGTACTTGTGCATGGAATTGAGGATGGTCTGTAAGAGAAGGGAGGAAGAGGAGGAAACAGGTTAAAAGCTAGGAAGAAAGGAGGGAAACTCTTCTAAAAGCATCGCTGTGTGAAACTAGCACACTCTTTTTATTTTAAAAAAAATCTGCTGATTGTTTTGTTTTCACGCCAGAAAAATCCCATGGCATCCTTCCTCCTCCAGTAAAGTAAGAAGAAGAAGAAAAAAAAAAAACACCCCAATTTTGGAGAAAGAAGAAAAAGAGGGAGAGGTTAGGATAAAATACCTTCGCAGGAATACTGCAAATCTCACAACAAATCAATCAATAACAGGATAGAGAAGCAAAGCGTCAGCAAAAAAATATTTTTTTTAAAAAAAAAAAGTCCTGAGGAACAAACAATCTCTTTCAGGATCAGCGCCCCCAAAATTTAACCCGAAGCTGAACTTTATTTTTATTTTTTTTAAATGTTGCTAGTTAGACACAAGGATGATTGGATACCGCTTGGCGGAGATGTAGAAATGGAATACATGCATAAAACGGTTTTTGCTCTGGTGGTAGAAGAGACGGAGAACAAAATATGAGAGAGAGAGACAAAGCCAATTTGGAGAGAGGGAATTGCTGTCTGGACAGATTTTTTTTTAGCAGACAAAAATATGAATGAAAGAGCAAAAGAAAAACAACAACTTTGTTTTAAAACTGCTGGCCCAGGTAAGGGAGACCTTTAGGGAGCTTCTTCAGGAGTAAAACTTTACAGATCGAGGGTTCAGGCTCAAATAATGTCTTACTTTGGGCCTAGACAGAGAAACTTCAGGTTGCTTGGTATGATTTTATGATACACGATGGGCTTTTTAAAATTAATATATTTATGATCAGTCCCAGGTCCTGGGAGAAGAATTATGGGGCAGGGAACGAGAATTGCCAGCCAAAGTGGTCATTCAGTGCCCAAACGGGATTATCTTGTTGCCAATGTTGTTAAGCGAATTGCATCCGTTGTTAAATGAATCCCGAGGTTGTTAAAGAAATCCGGCCTTCCCCTCTTGATCTGACTTGTAGAATCCAGCTGGGAAGGTCATAAATGATGGCCACTTGGACCTGTCGTAAATACGTTTCACAAGCGCCTGTCTCAGTCGTAAGTGTGTGGTAAGTCACATTTTCCAGTGCTGGTGCAATTCTGAATGCTTGCTAATTGAAGGGTTGCAAGTCTGTATTGGAGGGGAGTTTAGGAGACTTTTCCTGTGCTCCAGGCCATGTCTAGAGTTCTGTCTTTCAGGTTTCTCTTTCTCTGGTTTGTTTCTGATTAAACTGCCCCCCCCCAACTCTCCTGCCCCCACAAACCCTAGGCCTAAACCCCACCGAAGCTCATCAACGAATTACTTGAGCCCAAAACCTCAACCTTTCAAGCTTTACTTGGTGAGGAAGACCCCTAAACTTCTCCTTGCTCTTAAAGAAAATGTTAAAATTCGATCCAGATTCACAGAGGTCTCCAAACTTGGCAACTTTAAGACTTGGGGACTTCAACTCCCAGAAGTCTCCAGCCAGCAAAGTTCCCAAGTTTGGGGATCCAGAATTATATCCAATGCAGATTAATACGAGTAATTCTGACAGTTTAAAGGTAGGTAAGGAAAGTCCCAGTTCTCGGGGGGGACAATTGGAAGCCCCCTCTCCTCTCCTTTCTGGATTCCCATGGAAATCCAGAGCCTGTCCCCAAAAGATTTCTGCTTTGCCCCCCTTCCTCCCCACAAGAACACCGACTTCTTTGGGCCATCTCCTTTTCCTTCGACGGCTTCTAAGACGCTTTACTCCAGAATAAATCGGAATGAGCCAACAGAACGTCCGTTTTCTTTTCTCGCGGCCTCCCTAAGGCGCTAGTCCTCCGCACCTCAGCTGCAACCGAGGCAACCGACACACAGCGCAAATCGGATCCCCCCCCCCGCATTCTCAGGCGGGGGGTTTCACCGGAGCAGCTTTAAAACAAAGCGGGGGCGGGGGCGCACACCCCTATCACCTCTGCTTCCCACTTCCACGCCTCCCCACGAAAACCAGATCGGCCGGAGGATCTTCCGGAAGCGAAGCAAGATCCCTTTGGATCTCAGATCCTGTGGCGAATAAGCGAACGAGTCGCCGACGTTGCGCAACGGCGCCGGTTGCTTTGGGCGAAGAGAAGAAGCGCGGCGCAGAGCGAGCGCGATCCTAAAAACAGGCTCGCGGGGACGGAGAAGGTGGTCTGGGAACCGCCTGGCTCTCCCGAGCAAGTTGAAGAAAAACGGCGGGACCTCAACTCCGGTGCGCTTCTTCCACCTTCTAAGTGGTTCGGATCTTTACAAAGGGGGGCTCGGGCAGATGCGGAAAGTTCATTTCCAGATGATAGGTAGGTAAATAGATAGACAGACAGAAGATAGATAGATAGATAGATAGATAGATAGATAGATAGATAGATAGATAGATAGATAGATAGATAGATAGATAGATAGATAGATAGATAGATAGATAGATGATAGATAGATAGATAGATAGGCAGGCAGGCAGGCAGGCAGGCAGGCAGGCAGGCAGGCAGGCAGGCAGGCAGGCAGGCAGGCAGGCAGGCAGGCAGGCAGGCAGGCAGGCAGGCAGGCAGGCAGGCCGACACATACACACACATACACACACACAAAGGGAGAGGGAGAGAGATGGATAGATACCATGGATGGATGGGTGGATGGATAGGAAGGTGGGTGGATGGAGAGAGAGAGAGAGAGACGTAGATAGGTAGGTAGATGGATAGATGGATGGATGGAGAGAAAGAGAGAGAGAAAGATAGAGTGAGAGATAGGTAGGAAGGTAAGTAGGTACAGTAGTTGGAGACATGGATAGATATGGTAGATAGATACCATAGATAGATAGATAGAAGATAGATGGATGGATAAATAGGTATGGATGGATAAGAGATGATGGATAGATAGATAGATAGATAGATAGATAGATAGATAGATAGATAGATAGATAGATAGATAGATATGGATGGATAAGAGATGATAGATGGATGGGTGGATGGGTGGATGGGTAGATAGATAGATAGATAGATAGATAGATAGATAGATAGATAGATAGATAGATAGATAGATAGATAGATAGATAGATAGATATAGGCAGATCAACCACTCAATCGATCTAGGGTGATCCCCGTTACAAACTACTGTCCTTTGGATTCCCGAGCCACAATGGGTGACAATCCATAGGTGAATCCTATCAGATTTTACTCCCTTCTGGGACAGAAGCCCAGGCTGCTAGTTCGGCTACTAGTTCGAGTTGGGAGAGAAAAGTCCCATCACTCCCGAGGAGGCCTGGATGGGTGAGAGCTGCCCTGATGATTTGGCGCGGGGTTCCCTTCTGAAAATTAAGCGGGGGCGGTGGGGGGGAGGTTTTCCAAGCGACGAAGAAATGTAGTGACTCGGAAGTCACTAGACCCTGCGAGCTGAATGCAAGGATCTGGTAATGCAAGGATCCTTAACAGGGATCCGTTTCCAACCAGATCTACTGTAGCTGCCTCTGGTTCACGTGTCGAACAGCCCTGGGTTGGTCTCAGAAACGTTGTCGAGGTTTAAGGCTAAGGTTAAGCCCTAAACTTATCTAATTACTCACAAGGGACCGCCTGAACACGGAGAGGCATTCACACCTGCAAAGAGCGAACCGAATGGAAGTCAATCTCAAATCGGGCGCCGTTGGATTTGACCGGAGTTTTTTAGGTGGGTTCACAACCGTGTTTGGCCTTCCACTGGCGATTTTCAGGAGGATCTTCAGGAGGATCTACACCCCTTCCCCATTTTGGACCCCCAGAATAATATATTAATCATTATTTATTTTTTATATCTGCAGCATTTAACTCCCCTTTTCTTTTCTTTTTGGCACTTCACTCTTAATTCACCCCAGTCTATCCCTTTCCTGGGTTGCTAAATTCATTTAAACGGAGTTTAAATGAGCTGGAAGCTCCACATTTCAAACCATTTCATTTTTCACAAGCTACATGGTTTTTTTTAGTTTTTTGGTAGGGGGGGTGGCGGTGAAGGAAGCTTCGGTGAACTTCAAAAAGGCTTTCTCTCTCAAACCAGTTTAAAAAAAATAATTCTTGCGCCGGTCGGCCTTGCTTTGTGCCCCTTAGATGGGCCTGACTGATAATTCGAATTAAAGGAGTAGGTGAGACCGATCCTAAAAACGGAGGCAGCCAAGCTTTGATAAACCGCTTGCCGCTTGCTTTCCTCAATTGAGGTGGAAGCCTGAACAGCCTCTTCTTGGGGGATTTTATTTCTTTCTCTTTATTTATTCGATTTATACCGACACCCATCTCACCTATGTGACTCTAGGCAGACGCGTATGCTGTGCTTGTGTTCCCAACACGTTTCCCCTCTAGGGTGGGTTCGATCAAAACTCATCATTCCGATTTCACACGGCAGACCTCGAACCTGGCTACAAGGGCTAGGTTAAAATACGGCCAAGTTAGACTGTGGTTTAGGCTACCGTGGGAATCAGATCAGTGGTGGTTACAAGAAGGGGGAAATTAGGCTAGTTCACATCTCAGGCTTATCTCTTGCTCGAAGTACTGTTGAAAAGATTTGGACCGGAACCCAAACATCTAAACCAAAGGAAGGGATAGCGTTTAGACTTATATACCGCTCCGTAGTGCATTACAAGCACACTCTGAGCGGTTTACAAACGCTGCCACCCCGTCCAACAATCCGGGTCCTCGTTTTACCGACCTCGGGAGGATGGAAGGCTGAGTCAACCGAGGATGGAACAACAACAAGGAAGTCGGCCTCGCCTCCCGAAATACCCATTCATACACGCCAGTTAAACCGGGAGAATCGGGGTTTAAGCCAGAGTCTCGAACTTGCCCGTGGGAAGAAGAACGACTAAGCGCTTTTCGATTGCCATCGATTTCCGTTCAAATCAGAGGGGCTTTGCTTGCTTCTCTTTATTATGGGATGGAGAGCGGAAAGTCTCGAGCCTGCCCTTTCCTTGCCAAGCAAGCAGCACGTCGGAACGGCTGCTCCCGCTGCGAATTGCGCGCGTTTAAATTTGCTTTGAAGCGCGCTGTTAAAAAGTCTTACAAGCATGTGGGTGGGTGGGTGGGGGATAAGCCTCGCAGGAACGAAGGAGGGTCACAGTCCTCGCGCGAGGGAGAACCCCCCCCTCGCCATTTTTTGCTTCCTAGTCCCAAATCTTTGGGAGGACTCATCCCAAAGAGCCCCGAGGGCCTCTTTGATTTCCTCGACTCGCAAGTAAACCCCTCCGAAAGCAATTTCTGCGGGACGAGCAAGGCCCGCCCTGCAGCCACACACCCTTAATCCTCGCTACTACCCCTTTACTAGCCGCGTAGTAGGATGGCGTCCTTGAGGAATATCCCGAATATTCCTCCAGACCCGAACGGCGTTTCCTGGGAGGCGAGCGAGTGGGGTGCCCTTCTCTCCCTTAGCTAGGCTGGCCCTGCTTCCAACGAGGGCAAAGCCCCCGCAAACGACCGACTCGCGAGGAGGCGCTGCCGGTCCATCGAAGCGGAAAACCAAGGCAACAAGAGTACAATACAACCGGGAGGAAGATAGAAAAAGGAGCCGCGTTGAATTCTACGCCTTCCCCCGTTGCCAGCGAGCGCTTCTCGCTCGATCTGCGGGTAACGCTGCCCCCTTCCTCTCGGTCACCCCAGCTCCTTAAAAAATAAAAAAGCGCATTTCTTTTAAAAAAGGGTTCCCTGTGCCAAGCTCAGGCAGTCTTTCCCTCTTTCGGGGACGCCGGGACGTTGGGATCAAACAGATCCTTGCGCCTCGTTTTGTTCCCTGCAGACGGTTCTGGGTTTCCTTTTTTTTTTTTTGCGGGGCGGGTGGAGGGGTGGAAGGCAAAAATACTTCCACCCTGGCAAATATCAGGGGCCGAATTCTTTGGAGGCCTTAAGAAAAAGGCCTCGCCGTTTTTCTCCTCCTCCTCCCACCCCAACACAACCCCGTTCCCGGAGCATGTGAGGCTCACAGTTTGGGACGCGGTCCAACTCAGGGACAAGTTTAAGGCGAGATTCCCTGCGCTCAGTTAAAAGGCAAGAGGCCTTTGGAAGTATTCGTGGTTGGGAGGGAAAGAAGGAAGGAAGGAAGGAAGGAAGGAAGGAAGGAAGGAAGGAAGGAAGGAAGGAAGGAAGGAAGGAAGGAAGGAAGGGAGGAAGGAAAGAGGAGGGAGGAAGGAAGGAAGGAAGGAAGGAAGGAAGGAGATAGACAGAGGAGAGAGGGACGAATGGAGGAAGGAAGGAGAGAGAGATGAAGGAAGGAAGGAAGGGAGGAGACAAGGGGAGGAAAGAAGAAAAGAAAGAAGGGAGGAAGGAAGGAAGGAAATGAAGGAAAGGAGGGAGAAAGGAAAGGAGGAAGGAAGGAAAGGCGGGAGGGAAGAGGGAAGGAAGGAGGGAGGAGGGAGGGAAGGAAGGAGGGAGACAAGGGGGAAGGAAAGAAGAAAAGAAAGAAGGGAGGAAGGAAGGAAGGAAATGAAGGAAAGAAGGGAGAGAGAAAGGAAAGGAGGAAGGAAGAAGACAGATTAAGGAAGGAAAGGCGGGAGGGAAGAAGGAAGGAAGGAAGGAAGGAAGGAAGGAAGGAAGGAAGGAAGGAAGGAAGGGAGGGAGGGAGGGAGGGAGGGAGGGAGGAGGGAGGGATAGATACGTGTTGGAAACTGGCACTAAAACCACTCCTGCCCTTCAATCGACCAATTCTCTATGGGTTCCATTGAGATCTACATTGGGATCCTCTCACCATTTTTTTATCTCCCTGGCGAAGAGAAAGATTGTTCCCTGCTAAGCGCACCTTGATCTAGTGGGATAATGATGAAGATGATGGCGGGGTGGGGATTTTGAAGGAAGACCCTCCCCCTTCCTTCCTCACGGTCGACCTTCCCGGCCAAGATCCAAAGAGACCCGGGAAGGCGAAGAGAAAAATAGAGAGACCTTTAGCCTTTACAGTAGTGTATTAACCGTCTCATCATCCCTGCAGGCAATTCCTCCCTTTCCCTTGCCGGTTTTGCAGAAAGTTTTGTATCCTGAATCCCACCTTTTCCCCAAAGATATGACTTTTAATTTGGGGGGGGGCAGGGAAGGAACAGGGAGGAACTGACCCGGTAAACACTCTTGGGGGGGGCTGCAAAACAGGGAGAGACACCTCCCAAGCGTTAAAATGTGGATTCCCATCTCTTCAGCCATCTCAAAGGCGGTTTTTTTCCCCCAAAAGACAACCGGACTTTTTTTTTTTCCTTGAAGAGGTTTCGCTTCTCATTCCAAGAAGCTTCCTTCCGTTCTGGCGCTTCTTGGGATGAGAAGCGAAAAGGTCTTCAAGGGAAAAAAAAACAAAGAAACCAAAGAAAGTCCAGTTGTCTTTTCAAAAAAGCCTCTTGGTTAACTTGGTTAAATATCCCCCAATCACTCTCTTCAGCCACCTACTTACTCCTGGCCGGTTTTTATGGGAACTGTAGTAGCCCTACTTCAGGAGTTCAGCCGGGTGTCCCTCCTGCAAGCTTTTTTTTTTAGAGGAGGGGGACGTGGGAGTTGCACACACGTTTTCAAAGAGGCCTGAGCTGAATTTCCACCTGGCCGGAAAATTAATATCTACGTTTTTTAAACCGGATCCTGTTAGAAGTAGAGGCCGACTTGTGCCCACGATCAGAATCTTTGCTTTTTCCCCCCTCCCCTTTTGTAAGATACACCTGTAATTCAACTTGTTTTCTTTATTCCCTTTCCCGGAGGAAAGAGAGAGAGAGAGAGAGAGAGAGAAAAGACCTTTTCATAACCTCTTAAAGTGAGTGAAAAAGGAGGTCAAGTTATAACACAACAAACGAAGTCAAGATTTATGGAAATAATTCCTCCGTCCCTTTTCCTTGCTTGAAACGTCTAAAGTGATTTTAATGAATAAGGTCTTTTAAAACAAAAAAACAAAAAAAATCCGATTTCTCCTGCCCTGCCTAGGTTCCTCCAGAAGCGCCCATTACTCTTCTTTTGCCGCAATATCAAACGTAAAAATAAAATTATTTCTCTCTCTCTCTCTCCCCCTCTTTCTCCTCTCTCTTTCTCCTTTCTTTCTCCCTCTCTCTCTCTCTCTCTCTCTCTTTTGCTACCCCGCTGTAGCAAACTAGTGTAGGGCTCCCTTTTATTAAATTGGATTTTCAGCTACTTCTGTGAAGTAGAAATACGTTTTAAAATATATATTTTAACACCGACGGTGGAGAAAAGTTTACTCTAAATGTGACATGATTCTGTTTTAAGGGGTTTTATTTCCAGGACGGAGAATTGCTGTCTAAGGTTTGAGAAAGGTGAGCGCAAAACTAGCTAGGCGATAATCTAAGATATGTATGTATGTATGTATGTATGTATGTACCTATGTACTATATATAGAGAGATATAGATATTTAGACTTATATTTAGACATACATACAATGAAAAGGCACAGTGTATAGAAATTGTGCCTTTTTAAACCGGACTCCTGGGGAGATAATTCAGTTTTCAAACGCTTCCAATCTCTCAGCTCAAATGCCATTGTCCCAAATCCAGTTTAGCAACTTCCGGGACCCATTTTCCCCACCGCAGAATATTTCTCAAGGGGTGGGATGGGTGTGTATCCAGCCCCCTTTTGACATTGGGAAACAATTGGGCAAAAAGAAGGAAGAGCTTAAACACCTTACAAAACGGACAGCGTGCCGTTTCGTTAAGTCTCTCTCTCTCTCTCTCTCTCTCTCTCTCTCTCCACCCCGCTTTTACGACTTTCCTTCGGCTGATTGCAAAAAATAAAATAAAAAGAGTTTGCAGCTTTTTCGAGAATGAATTGGCTTGTCTGAGAGCCGGGGGAGGGTCGGTGGGGGAGGAATAAAAATAAAATTCCGAAAAATCTTCCCCGGGTATCAACTCTTTTATCTCCTGTTCGGCCGGCAGTTCGCGGATCCTGGCGAAAATTCGCTTCCCTCCGAATTCAAATCTCTATACCCCCCCACCGCCCCTCCCCGAGGAAATTTGCGACCGGTTTTCTCTCCTCTCCTCCGCCAACCTTTCTTTAAACAACAACAACAACAAAATATCTGTTGATCCGAATGGGGGCTTCGCTTACCTAACTACCCGTCGTCGCCTGTGAATCCAAACCGGAGAAAAGCCGGTCATTTAATATTCTTCCAGCAAGCGACGGGTGCAAGAGAGAAATATCTCAGTGGTGTTCGTTTGGTTTTTTTTTTTTTTGCCATGGGAATTGGGGTGCTGGAGTTGGAAGCCACGCGGGGTACGCCAAGGAGAATCGGAGGGGATCGTGTGTGTGTGTGTGTGTGCGTTGTTGTTGTTGTTCGCTTCTTGCTTTACTGCTTCCCTCGCCTTCCTCCACCCACCTTAGATTAGAAACCCGGCTTGCTCTGAACTTTAAGCTCCTGATAAGAGAGTGCGGGGGTCGCGTGGATTTATGGCTTTCTGATTAGAGTCTTCCCTTCCTCCACCCCCCCTCCTTTTCGGAATCAGGCGACTGGGGTGGAATAAAAACCCCCAGGTACAATCCGTTTGAAAGTTGCCTCCTTCCCCAGACAGAAAGAGGAGACGCGCCAACTTTATCCTGTGCAAATATTGAAGCGAAGATCCTATCAAGATCGTCGCAAGAGTATTTGTTATTTCGTTTTCATGCACCTAGCTTCTCTCTCTCTCTCTCTCTCTCCCTCTCTCTCTCTCTCTCTCTCGCGAAGGTTGGAAAGGTGTAAGGAGGAAAGATCGCTTCCACCCAGCACTGGGGTCTGTGGGGGCGAATTAGGAACAGGGACCTCGAGCTGGCAGTGGCTGGACAACCCCCACCCCTCACCCCCCAAACGCTGGGGCTGGGCCGAGAACCTGCACCCCGGGCTGCCTTGAAGAAAAGGCCTTTCAGAGAGAACGAAAAGGCGGCGCCCGGCCTGCCCGCGCTCCAGTTCCCAATGGAGTGATTCTCTGAAGATAAAGACACGTGTCAACGGCGTAGGATTCCACCCCGGCAGAAGGAAAGAGCTAAAGTTAGAGACGAGGGAGGTGGGGGGAGGAAGGAAGGATGGAAGGAAAGAAGGAGAAAAAGAAGGAAAGAAGAAAGGGGAGGGAGGGAGGGAGGGAAGGGAAGGAGGAAGAGAGAAACACAGAAAGAGAAAAAAAGAAAAAGGGCAAGGAGGAAGGAAGGAAGGAAGGAAGGAAGGAAGGAAGGAAGGAAGGAAGGAAGGAAGGAAGGAAGGAAGGAAGGAAACAGGGAGAAGGCAGGCAGACAGGAAGAAGGAAGAAGGGAGGAAAGGGAAAGAAGGAGAGAGGAAAAAAGAGAAAGAGGAAGAAAAGAATGAAAGAAAACAGCAAGAAAGGGGAGGAAACAAAGAAAGGAAAGGAATGGAAGGAAGGAAACGAGGAGAAGCAGTCAGGAAGGAAGAAGGGAGGAAAGGGAAGGAAGGAAAGAGTAAAAAAGAAGAGAAAGAAAAAAAGAAAACAGTAAGAAAGGGAAGGAAACAAAGAGGGAAGGGAGAGAGGAAAGGGAAGGGAAAGGAAAGGAAAAGGAAGGAAGAAAAGGAAGTCAGTTGCCCACTTACAAATCCATGCTTGTCTGATATGTTATTGGTGAGCTTCAGCTTATGGAAGGCCACTGGCTTGGCCATCCACTGCTCGCCCGTCGCTGGACTGTCCGGATGGATGTACATCCTCTTCGGCATCTCCGGGTCGGCCTTGCCGGCCACCATCCAACGCGAGTTGTGGAACTTGTAGCGACAATCGTCGGCGGCCACAATATCCATCAGCAGGATGTATTTGGCTTTCTTATCCAGGCCGCTGACCCGAACTTTGAAAGGGGGGAACATCCGTCTGGAAGCGAAAGAAAGAGAGAGAGAGAGAGAGAGAGAGGAAAATAACTCGCAGCGCAATTCCAAGGCGGTGGTTCTTATTCATCGCTTTATTAGGAATAATTGTGTTTTGCAGCACACACACACCCTTATTATGCACCTGCCTGGTTATTGTCTAGTATTAAATGCCACAATTCTCGATCAATGTCCTGCTCGGACGGGGCTGAATTTCTCTGTATCCCCACTTCCTATTATACAGCACCCCCTTTTTTAAAAAATGGGGGAGACTTGCTTTACTCCTGAGTAACACGCCACTTTGCTCTTTTTCCTGGACGCTCCCCCCCCCCATTTCAGGTTTACTCGGGGAAGGGTGTGTGTCTTAACTCCTCCGAAACTCTGAGCAATTACTCCGGAGTAAAGCCTCTTCCCTTCTCCTCCCCAGCCCCGGGATTGTCCCGGTTTTAGCCCTGCGACCCAGCCGGCCCTGGTTTTCTTCCTTCGCTATTAAACAAGCCTCGGGGGGCCAAGGACAATCCAGACGAGCATTCGGGTTAGGAAATACAGGGAAATAATTCTCTGTAGGATTCAATATACATTGAAATTATCTATCTATCTATCTATCTATCTATCTATCTATCTATCTATCTATCTATCTATCTATCTATCTATATCTATCTATCTATCATCTCTTATCCATCCATATCTATCTATCTATCTATCTATCTATCTATCTATCTATCTATCTATCTATCTATCTATCTATCTATCTATCTATCTATCTATCTCCTTTGAGGGCTTCTAAATTTTTGTGATCAGTCCAAACCTCGAAAGGAATTTTGCTTTATATTGCAAGATATATATTGAATCCGAGAGAATTACACCGTGTTTCCTAAACACAGTGAATGAATTTTGCTTTATAAACCTTGAAGAAGGCTTAAAACAATAAGCCGGTTTCCCATTGCAAGTTGTTTTCTTTCTTTCTTTCTTTTTTTAAACCCAACTCTTTCTATACCACCTGCGGGTTCATTCTGGCCATTTTCAAGACAGGTACTCTCTATTCTATTGAGCGCCTTGTACACGGAAATAACCGGAGTTAGGATCTGTGCCGAAAATGCTGATATTACGAGGAGGAGGAGGAGGAGGAGGGCGATTATTACAGATGGCCCCTTTGTCTCGATTTAAAAATAAAAAGGAAAAAAAAACAACAACCCAGAAATCTGGATTCAACGCCTTTCTTGTCTGGGAGAAAAAATAGAAACTTGTTTGGGGTTTGACTTATAAATCGTGTTGGAGGTTGGCTAGATCGCACTGAGGGCTGAAGAAGACTTAAAAGAGGGGGGGGGGAAATAGAGGACCCCTTTATTAATAGAAGGAAAAAGTGATTATTTTTAAAAAAACTCGAACAATAGGCCACTGGAAAGAGAGACAAACTGAGGGAAAGGAGAGAGAGAAAAAAAAGGCATAGGGAAAAAACGCTCTCTGTTAAAACCAACAACCCCTTTGAATGTCTGCGAAATTAAAAAGGGTTCGGGAGGGCTTAGGAGGATGTGGGGGGGCAAAGCAGGGGTACCAATGACACCCCCCCTCCCATCCAGATTCAAATCAATTTAACCGGCCTCAACGCTGTGTACGGCCTCTATTTCCCAACGCAGAAAAGCGGTGTGTGTGTGTGTGGGAAGAGAAGAAATAAAAACCCGATTCGTCTTCGCTTTTCTCTTTCTTTCGCTTGAATTTACTCGTGAGGAGACCGCGCGAGTTCTCTCTACTTCGGGGACCGGATCCTTTGACCGCTAGGCCACCTTGCAGGCTTCCCAGACTTTTTGTTACACCTATCCTAAGGGGATCCTAAGGGGTTTTCCTGCCAGCTGCCCCCTCCCCAGATCACCAACTATTTCCAGGTGTGGCTTTCCAGATGTTTGAACATAAAAACAGAAGGTGGTGTTTTGTTTTGTTTTTAAATCCTTCTGATTTTGCTCATTGATGAGAGATACAGCAAAGAGACCGGCAAGAAATATTTTAAAAAGGAAAGGAAAGGAAAAGAAAGGAAAGGAAAGGAAAGGAAAGGAAAGGAAAAGAAAGGAAAGGAAAGGAAAGGAAAGGAAAGGAAAGGAAAGGAAAGGAAAGGAAAGGAAAGGAAAAAAGAAGGAAGGAAGGAAGGAGGGAAGGAAAGTGAGAGAGAGAGAGAGAGAGAGAAAGAGAAAGAGAAAGAAAATTTTAAAATAGAAATAAATTGCACTTGAATATATAGCCTGAATTCCTGAATAGTGTTTAAGGAATAAGAATCAGAATTCTAAGGGGATCTTCCAGGGAATGCTGCTTCCAGGCCCCTGGTCAAGCCCTCCACCCTCCAAGCCCCCATGTCTGAAACCAACCCTCTGCCCTTGTATCCGGATTTTTAGGTAGCTCCAAAATGGAAGCCCACCTCCAGGTAAACGTGCTTTCCCCTCAGCTATCAGCTTAAATATTTGGGATGCAAAGGAAGGCGAGAACTCGGGTCAGATGGGGGGAAAAAGCAATGCCCGAAGTGA
The DNA here is from genome assembly GCF_049901715.1 of Pseudonaja textilis. NCBI lineage: Eukaryota > Metazoa > Chordata > Lepidosauria > Squamata > Elapidae > Pseudonaja > Pseudonaja textilis. Next base: position 6,253,051 of record NC_141990.1, on the reverse strand, counting down.
GAAATTGCAAGGATTATTATTAGCAAGGTGGCGAAGCCTCGTCTCTTGGAAAGAATGGAATTAGTTTCTTCCCTTCCTCACGGAAAACACCAACAGTGGTTCTGGAAATTATATGATTGTTCTTTTACTTCTTACTCTTTTTCTGCACTTACTTCAAAAGGGCACAGTGATGGGATTATTTTATTGTTAATTGGACACAGACTGAATTCTCCGTAATACATACTCAAAATCCCTCTGCATATATATATATGTGTATTATAAATTATTATTATTGCTGTTTTAGTGTTATTGGACAAGGGCTGAATTCTTTCCTCTCTCCGCACTATATACCAAAAATCCTCCTACATATAGATTAAGATTGCTATTCTGTTATCATTATTATTGAACAAGGCCTGAATTCACCTTCTCTCCACAATAAATACGATCAATCCTTCTTCATATAGATTGTGCTATTTTATTATTGTTAGCCAAGGACTGAATTCTTGCCTCTCTTCACAATAAGTAATAAGAGATCATTCTGCATGCTGCAAATCATTCTTGTTGCTATTTTATTATTATTGGACAAGGACTGAATTCTCCTTTCCACAACAGAGAATAAAAATCCTTCTGCATATATTTAAATGATTGCTATATTATTATTATTACTATTATTATTACTATTATTACTATTATTATTATTGGATAGGGACTGAATTCTCCCTCTTTTCATAATAATTAGCAAAAAAACCCTTTTGCATCTGTAGAATTATTGCTACTGCATTATCACTATTATTGGACAAAGACTGGATTTTCTCCCTCCACAGTAAATACTAAAATCATTCTGGCTAAGTTATTATTGTTGGCCTTGTTAGCTCGGGAACCTCAAAAATGTCATCTCTACCCAGGCAGAAAGTACTCTGGGTACTTTTCAATGCACTACATAACTCCAAAAGGGAATAGCGTCATATATTCTTATTTTATGATGATAACACAAGGGCTGGGTTTTTCCACCCAGCCCTGCAGTCCATAAACACCAACCATCATCCCGCATAATGCATTATTATTTCTATTTATTCCTAATTCTTTTTTTTTTCCTGTGCAACTTAGCTTGTACCTGTACAGGGATAACGACTATATTGTTGTGATTGTGGTTATAATGGTGGTTATTGATGACTAAGTTTGTTTTTCCTCTCCTTCCCAGTAAAACTTGCTTATTGTTCTTATTATTAGCGGGTCACGATGTGGAGGGGAGTGGGAGTGGGTGGGATGTCTTCCTTACCTTCCCGATTTCGTGATCACCATCTCGGTGCCTAGTTTGTGGAATTCGTCCCAAAGGTCTTTAGCTTCCAGCGTGACTTTGGGGTCGTCTTCCACCTCTTCTTCCGGCTCCAAGCTTTTCAGGGACCGCAGATGGGCAGCCTGGTGATGATGTCCGAGAGCCGAGACGTGCAAGCCGGCCTCGGCGGCGGCTCCAGCCAAGCTGGGATCCGTCAAAGGTTTGGCGAGGGCGGCGGGAGGCAGAGCCAGAGCCGGGAAGAACGAAGGCTGGGCGGCCGCTAAGAAGGCGGACATGGGGAAGTCGGCTGGCCTGGGCGCGTGGAAGGGGTGGTAAGCCATCGCAGCCCCCGGGAACGCTGGATCTCTCATCGGGACATCCACAAAGCCAGGAGGGAAGAGCGAGGCCCCCAGGCCGAAAGGGCCAGAGCGGGGAAAGAGGACGAAGCCGGCGGCGGAGGCGGAGGCGGCGGCCCTCTGAATTTCAGCCCGGCTTGCTTGGCGCTCAGCGGCGGGGGTCTAGTCAGTTTCAACCCGCCGGTACTTTCAGCCAGGCTGCCGTCTTCGGGTCCCTTCAAGGACTTGGCCAAGAAGGAAGGGAGGGAGGGGGGAAAGAGGGAGCACCGCAGAAAATGGGGGTGGTGGTGGGAGAGCCCAGAGCCCCCCTTCCACAAACAGCCCCCTCCCGGCGCCCCTCCCGCGATTGGAAACCTCCGGGCTGGTTCCCAGACGCCCAGAGGGGGCTTCTTTCGCTGCCACCAACGGGAGGGAGTCCGCGGAAGGGACCCCCAAAAAAAGACTCTTTCCGAGATCGACCAACAAGCAAATCAAGAAGATCCCGTGCGGTGCGGTGTGGTGGTGGGGGGCGCGCAGGGGGCTCTTCCTCCGGGCGAAGGCGATTCCTCAGCGCCTCCGGATCTTGCGGCTTTTTCGGGGTTTGCTAAAATTAAAAATTAAAAAAATGAAGGCGCCTCTCCCAGACGAGCTTGCAAACTTCGGAGGTTGCTTCGGGAAGGGGGCAGCAGCAGTCGGGCAGAAGAGCGATGTTTGTCCCCCCTCCCCTCCCTCCGTCTCTCTCTGTCTCTCTGTCTCTCTCTTTCCGGGCGCCTGCAGCCTCGGGACCAAACTCCCGAGTAAAGCTGGAGTTTGGGTTCTTGGTTTGGGGGGGAGGCTGGGATGGGGGTCGTGGAGGTGGGGGGAAGAAGAAGCGCGAGTTCTCGGTTCCGGCCTCGCTTTCGTCTCTTTTCGCCTCCCCCCGCTCGGCTAAAACTTTCTCCTCCTCCTCCTTCAATCCAAAACGAAAGCAACGGCGGTGGGTTTCTCCTCCGCGGGTTTGGTTTGCTTTGGTTTGGCTTGGTTGGGGTTTTGGTTGCTTTTGTTGTTTAAAAAGCGCCAAGCTCCGGCGCTGAAGCGACGAGGAGAGCCCGACGGTTCATCGCTCCGGCCGGGAGGGCTCCGAGGTTGAAATTGCTCCTCTCTCGTTTTTGCCCTGCTGGCTTCGCTCTGCCAAAGCTTTTGCGGGGCTGGCTGAGTCTCGCGTGCGCCGCCTCGCTCCGCTCCTCGCTTCCTCCACCTCTTTGGCTCCTCCGCTCCACCCGCCTCGCGCTCGCTCGCTTGCGCTCCGCTCCACCCGCCGCCCACCCGCGTCTCCACCCCCCGCCCGCTTCTTCCACCGCCGGCGTGTTTCTACCTATCTCTCTCTCTCTCTCTCTCTCTCCCTCCCTCCCTCTCTCCCTCCCTCCTTCCTCCCTCCCTCTCTCTCTCTCTCTCTCTCCTTCCCTCCCCCCTTAATGATTGTGGATTTTACGCAGCGCAGACCAATTGTGGAAGCCCAGAGGCGTGGTTTTGACAGGTTGGGCCCGTCTGCGGGGCGGGAGTGGGGTGGGGGGGGGGTGGTAGTGGTGTGTGTGTGTGTGTGTGTGTAAAGGCAGAATCAAAGAAAGGGAGGAAGAAAGCGGTTTACTTCAGGGAGGGGGGGGAAGAAGGACAGAAGGAGGCAGGAGGCGGAGAGAAGAAGAAGAAGAGAAAGGGGCGAGCGAGGAAGACTCGGGCGAAGGTGTCGGAAGCCTCCCCAGCAAGCAAACATGTCAACAGAATAAAATATTAACCAACGCTGGAGGCTTTGGGAAGGCCTCTTCCCCCCGCCCTCCCTCGCCAGAGCCGGGTTTCCCGGCGGCAGAGTCCAGGCCCGCGGAGCTGCTGCCAACGGCTCCTTCTCCCAGGCCGCCGGGAAGCCAGCAAAAGCCAGCAAACGCGCCGCCCAAAGCAGCCGAGCGCAACCTTAAGAGCGAAAAGGCAGAAGATTGGCGTCCCGGGAGGGAGGGAGGGAGGGGGGGTGTTTGCATGAGGGAGGGGTCAGGGAGAAGAGAGGCGAGGTCGACCGACCCACGGGGGCGTCCTAGTTCCACCAAGCAGGACTTCAAGGAAGGCCAATAAGCCCCCCTTTTTTTTTCTTCCCCAAGACCTTTACAACACGCGCGCGGTTTGAGGGTCGCTGGGAATGCGGGCGCCGGGTTTTAAGCCCCGGGTGAGGTTTTTTTGGCTTCTTCCCCCCCCTTTTCCAAGCTCGTTCTGCCCCGACGCGTTGCAGTCCCAGTCCCGGTCGCCTCTTTCTCGGAGTTTCCCTTCTCTTTCGGCACCCACTCACTCCCCAATCTGTCCTCCTTCTCCTTCTCCTTCTCCCCGGGCGCCCTAAAACAACAACGCACAACCTAAACGCTCCGAGGAGACACACGCCTTTGCACCCGGGCAAGCTTTCTTTGTGGAGAGAGAGAGAGAGCGAGGGCTAATAAGGTTTGGCCCCCCCCAATCGACGAGGAACTCAGGCCGCTGAAGTCAGAACCTTGCAAAAGAAAACCATCCCGTCCGGCGGTCTGTTCTCTTGCAAAGAGAGACGGGGATGCTGCCCCCCCGGGGGGGGGGGGTTGAATGTGCGGCGCTCCTGTATGAGGGCGAATATAGGACGCCGCTTCCCTTCCCGAATCGGGCAGAAGATGGGCTGACTCCTTCCGAGCCGATTCTTACCCTGCGCCCCCACCCACCCCCCAAAAAAAGGCTAGGAATAAGCCGCTTACTTTGGGGTAAAAGAAAGCCGGGGGAGAAGGGTGGTTTTCCTGCTACGCAGAGCAGGCTTGGCAAGGCGAGTGGGAAGCCAGCCCCTCGCTTTTACTCGGGAGTAAATCCCGACTTGGAGACAAGCGGAGTTTCCACAACTTCGCGCAGCTCTTTGTGGGGGGAGGGGGTGTCTATGGTTAGTAGCGGCCGAGCCGGCCGGAGCCCCAAGCTGGGTGCTCCCCGCGAGGCTTAGCCCCCCTCTTTCCCCGCGCCCGCTGTTTGAAAATGGAATGGGTGGGGGGGAGGAACGAAAGAGATTCAACCCAAGTCTGAGGGGCTCTTTCGTCCTACCTTCCCAGGGCAAAATGTTGAGGCTAAGGCTCTCGCTCCTTAGGGAGGGAGGGAGGGAGGGAGGGAGGGAAGGAAGGAAGGAAGGAAGGAAGGAAGGAAGGAAGGAAGGAAGGAAGGAAGGAAGGAAGGAAGGAAGGAAAAAGGGAGGGAGGGAGGAGCTGGATGGAGAAATCAGGAAAGAAGGAAGGAATGTGGGAAGGAAGGAAGGAAGGAAGGAAGGAAGGAAGGAAGGAAGGAAGGAAGGAAGGAAGGAAGGAAGGAAGGAAAAAGAAGGGAGGGAGGGAGGAGATGGATGGAGAAACCAGGAAAGAAGGAAGGAAGGAAGGAAGGAGCTGGATGGAGAAGCCAGGAAGGCAGGAAGGAATGGAGGAACGAAGGAAGAAAGAAAGGAAGGAAGGAAGGAAAAAAAGAAGGGAGGGAGGGAGGAATGGAGGGAGGGAGAGAGGGAGGAGCTGGATGGAGAAACCACGAGAGAAAGGGAGGAAGGAAGGAAGGAAGGAAGGAAGGAAGGAAGGAAGGAAGGAAGGAAGGAAGGAAGGAAGGAAGGAACTGGATGGAAAAGCCAGGAAGGGAGGAAAGAAGGGAGGAAGGAAGGATAAAGCCGGGCCGAAGCTGAAAGTAGGGCCCACCCGAGGCCCACGCGTTTTCGTGAGTCTATTCCCCCGAGGATCAGGGCGGGGATTCGCCGGCTGCGAGGGGATCCGCGCGGGTTTCTCCTCTCCGCGTGGGAGTTTCGCAGAGGCTTCTCCGATCGCCGGAGCGGAGCCAACGGCCTCGGGAGACCCGGAGCATCGCCGCTTTAAGAGCCTCTCTGCGACGCCCAGCCGGACTGGCGGAGAACCTCCGACCCCAGAGCGAGCAATCCGGAGCGCCGGGGCTGAAGCAGACCGTGGCAGACGCGGCGGCCCTTCGGTGAGTGACAGCTGCCCAAAACCGTCGGGCACCCCGCGGTAGAAATTTACCAGGGTTTCCCCGTGGCCCCGAAAAGGGGGAAAAAGTTAAAAATTAAAATTAAAAATAAAAGAAGCAACCTGCAGAAGAAGGAATAAGGGTGTGTGTGTGTGGGGGGGAACTACCGGGGAAGACCCGCGTTTGGTACACGTGTGAACGCAGCCGCGTTCTCCAGCTTGAATCTTCTCCGGGTTGCTCGTCCCGTCCCCGCCGTCGCGCAAGGGGTCACAGGAAAAGATTTGGCCCAGGGACGTTGGGCAAGCTTTATTCCTAAACCCCCTCGCTTTAGCAGTTGGACGAAAAGGTTTCTGCGAGAAGGAAAAAAAAACTGACACGCGAACGTTGGAAAGGGAAGAGGGTATTTTGCGCCCACCCGGCGCCTCCGAATGGCGCGGGATCCCGAAACGGACAGCTAGGACGCCCGACTTCCCTGCGCTAAGGTTTGGGGAGACTTTCCGCACAAGTTGAGAGAGTAATAAAACGCGGGCCCTGCTCAAACTCCCGAAGACGTGGGATAGAGTCCCGAGGGGTACCGTTCCCACGACACGCGGGGGGAAGCCGCTTATTGAATTATCTTGGGGGTTAGGGTGGGGGTACCCGATCCACTGCACCATCCAAGAAACGAACGGGCTGGATTTTAGTGGGGGTGCCCCCAGCCCTCCAATAAACAAGCCTGACAACTAAGTTCGCTTTATTGAGTTCAGCGCAGTTCCTGGGGCTTTACCCATCCTAACTGGGCGGGTTGTGAGAAAACAGACAGCCTCACTCGCCCGCAAATCTCTGCCGCTCTGATCTCTGAATTTTTCCGCCCCTCGAGCCGAAGGAGATCGATCAGGCTAGGGCTTTGCGGCGGGAAGTGAATTTTGCGCAAGATTGTTGCGATGGAGAACAAGATCGTGTGTGTATGCGTGTGTGCGTGCGTGTAAATTAATATATATAAAAATATAAAATATAAATATATGCACAATTGATTTTGGAATGCATGGATGTATTCTCATCCATTATGGCTTAAAGTCGGTAGAGAACTTTAAATCCGGAGCCGCTCCGAACTAATGCCCCGAAATGGCTTGGCTTAAATAAACAGAAAGACGGATGTTGAAATTCGTAGCCATGATCTGATCACTGTTGAAAGAGCGAAGGACTCTCCCTTGCTTTGATCTTTTGCTAGGGTCCTCTGTGAACTGAGCGGCTCTGTTTGCACCTCGCTTTTCCCGGGGAAGCAAAATTTACTTGGGGCAGGAGGGTGAGGAGAGAGAGAGAGAGAGGGAGAAAGAGAGAGAGATATGAGAGAGAGAGAAAGAGGAAGACAAAGAGGGAGAAAGAGAGAGATGAGAGGGAGAGAGGGAGAGAGGGAGAAAGAGAGAAATGAGAGAGACAGGGACAGAGAGGGAGAAAAAAAAGAAAGAGAGGGGAAGAAAGAGAGATATGAGAGAGACACAAAGAGAGAGAACCAGAGAGGGAGAAAGAGAGAGAGAGATGAGAGGGAGAGAGGGAGAAAGAGAAATGAGAGAGACAGGGACAGAGAGGGAGAAAAAAAGAAAGAGGGGAAGAAAGAGAGATATGAGAGAGACACAGAGAGGGAGAAAGAGAGGGAGATGAGAGAGAGAAATAGAAAGAGAGAGAGGAAGAAAGAGAGACAGATGAGAGAGAGATGAGAGAGACAGAGACAGAGAGGGAGAAAGAAAGAGAGAGATGAGAGACAGAAAGAGAGATGAGAAAGAGAGATGAGAGAGACAGAGAGGGAGAGAGAGAGGGAGAAGGAGAGAGAGAGACAGAGGGAGAAAGAGAGACAGATAGAGAGGGAGAAAGAAAGAGATGAGAGACAAAAAGAGAGAGAGAGGAGGAAAGAGAGATGAGGAAGAGAGATGAGAGAGACAGAGAGGGAGAGAGGGAGAAAGGGAGAGAGGGGGGGAGAAAGAGAGACAGATAGAGAGGGAGAAAGAAAGAGAGAGAGGAGAGACAGAAAGAGAGAGAGAGGAGGAAAGAGAGATGAGAAAGAGAGATGACAGAGAGGGAGAGGGGGGGAGAAAGGGAGAGAGAGAGAGGAGAAAGAGAGAGATAGAGAGGGAGAAAAAGAGAGAGAGAGGAGAGACAGAAAGAGAGAGAGAGGAGGAAAGAGAGATGAGAAAGAGAGATGAGAGAGACAGAGAGGGAGAGAGGGAGAAAGGGAGAGAGGGGGGAGAAAGAGAGACAGATAGAGAGGAGAAAGAAAGAGAGAGATGAGAGACAGAAAGAGAGAGAGAGGAGGAAAGAGAGATGAGAAAGAGAGATGACAGAGAGGGAGAGGGGGGAGAAAGGGAGAGAGAGAGAGGGAGAAAGAGAGACAGATAGAGAGGGAGAAAGAAAGAGAGATGAGAGACAGAAGAGAGAGAGAGGAGGAAAGAGAGATGAGAAAGAGAGATGAGAAAGAGAGATGAGAGAGACAGAGAGGGAGAGACAGAGGGAGAAAGAGAGACAGATAAAGAGGGAGAAAGAAAGATGGGGGAGAGACTGAGACAGAGAGACAAAGGGAGAAAGAGGTGAGAGGGGGGATAAAGAGAGAGATGAGAGAGAGGGAGAAAGGGAGAGGCAGAGAGAGAGAGAGAGACAGAGAGAGAAAGAGAGGAAGAGAGAGAGACGAGATGGCGATCGGTTTGCAAAAGCAATTTTGTTTAGAGAGAGCATATTGGGGCGTGGGTGGGGGGCGGGGGTTGAAGGAGAAGACAGCAGCGGTCTCCCTCTCCTCCTCTCCCTCCTTCTCGCTCTCCCCCACACCCACCCCACCGCCTCTGCCCACTCCACAGATAGCCCCAGACGCCTCTGGACGAGCCGGAGAGCGCCCCTTCCCCGCCCCGATGCGTTTATCTTGATTGCAAAAAATAAATAAGGGTGGGGGGGGGGTGAAGGGAGAGGTGGAGGTGGGTGCGGGGAGAATGGGTGAGTCAACAGCCCCGTGGCGCCAGGAGTTTAAAAGAGGGGGGGAGAGAGAGCTGCGAGGCAGGTGCTCCGCGGGGCTTCTCCTCCCCTTCCCTGCCTATTGACCTGCTTCTTGGGAAGGGGAAGGGGAGGAAAGCTCCCCTCCCCATCCCAATAAGGACGGGCACCGTTGGGCCCAGTCTGGGGGGGTCCCCACCCCCAACCCCACTCCACCCTCAGGTGGCCCGGGGCTGCCTCTAATCAGCTTCGGAGAAACTCCACCCGACCAGCAAGGGGGGGAGAGGGAGAGAGGCCACGGGGGAGAGGAGCAGCCATGCCCCCTCCCCTTTCTTCTCTCACTCTTCCAGGATTTTCTTCCGCACCCGCTCCGATTGGAGAGCAGCCCCAGCCAATCAGAACTGCTCCCTGGCCTAGCCTATGGAGGACCAACTACCTTTTCCCCACCACCACCAAAAAACAATACAGGTAGTCTTCAATTTACAACTATTCCTTTAGTGGCCGCTTGAAGTTACAAGGAAGCTGGGGGGAAAAGGGGGACTGGCCACCCTTCTTCACACTTACCAGCTGTGGGAGCATCCTTGTGGCCACCTGATCCAAATTTCAATTGGCACGGATATTTATGATGGTGGCAGGGACCTCCCGGGATCATGGAACCCACCTTTGGCGACCTTCTGACAAAGCCAAGTCAGTCGGAAAGCCAGATTCACTTAAGAGTCGTGTTTACCAACTTAAGAATTACAGCAATTTAAGGTAGGAATAGAATAAGAATATGATGAAATAGGAATAGGAATAGGAATAGGAATAGGAATAGAATAGAATAGAATAGAATAGAATAGAATAGAATAGAATAGAATAGAATAGAATAGCAATTGGAATAGAATAGAATAGAAAATAGAATAGAATAGAATAGAATAGAAAATAGAATAGAAAATGGAATGGAATGGAATGGAATGGAATGGAATAGAATAGAATAGAATAGAATAGAATAGAATAGAATAGAATAGAATAGAATAGAATAGAATAGAATAGGGAAAGAATGGAATGGAATGGAATGGAATGGAATGGAATGGAATGGAATAGAACAGAACAGAACAGGATAGAATCTTTATTGGGAATGGAATGAAGTGGAGTGGAGTGGAGTGGAATGGAATGGAAGAATGGAATGGAATGGAATGGAATAGAATAGAATAGAATAGCAATTAGAATAGCAATTAGAATAGAATAGAAAATAGAATAGAAAATAGAATAGAAAATAGAATAGAAAATAGAATAGAATAGAATAGAATAGAATAGAATAGCAGAGTTGGAAGGGACCTTGGAGGTCTTCTAGTCCAACCCCCTGCCTAGGCAGGCAACCCTATACCATTTCAGACAAATGGCTGTCCAATCTCTTCTTGAAAACCTCCAGTGATGGAGCAGCCATAACTCCTGGAGGGAAGCTGTTGCATTGATTAATTGTTCTGTCAGGAAATTTCTCCTGAGTTCCAGGTTGCTTCTCTCCTCGATCTGTTTCCATCCATTTTTTTTCTTGTCCTGCCTTCAGATGCTTTGGAGAATGGGCTTGACTGCCTCTTCTTTGGGGCAGACCCTGAGATATCGGAAGGCTGCTATCATTTACTTAACAACTGTGGCACAAAATGGGGCAAAATTCACTTAACAGCAGTCTTGCTTAGCCGTGGAAATTTTGGGCTCAGTTATGGTCGTAAGTCAAGGACTACCTGTATTCGTGATAAATAAGGTTCCCAGTACACGGGGTAGCATCAAAAAGAGTCTGGCTAATCTCAGGAAATTTGCGAAGGGAAATACTTGGATGGAAGACCACCAAGAGATCCCCAGGCTAGAAGCTGGGATAGGAAACTGAGCAAACCTTTCTAAAGAAGGTTGCAATGTTTTCATCGGCTTGAGTATTACAGTTTAAACCTGTTTTTATCTGTCCTTTGATCTTGATTGGGAGCTGCCCAGTGTGGGTTGAAAGAGGAGTCGCTATAGAAATGTTTTAGAATAAATAAATCATTTTTTTTTTAAAAAAAAAAAACCAAGACAGCCCTTTTTCTATCATTACTAAAATGACATCCATGAAATCCAACTGGCCTCAAAAAGGGCAGTTTTTCACACTTTTTTGGTTAGGGTTTAACTGCTTGGTTTCACCATCCATTTAGCCCCAAAGAATTCAAGCTCTTTTACTACAGAGATGTTAATTCTGTTGAAGTTTACATTATTGGAAGTGAAAGATTCACTTTTATTTTAGGTAAATGCAATATTGTTTTATGATTCTTCCCTGCTCAGAATTTAGTTTACTTTATTGTCATTGCACCTCATACAATGAAATTAAATACCATCTTCAGTGTACATGATGACCCGTGAAAATAAACACAAACACACATCCTTCACATTCTATACATCGAATTGAAAACTCCCTGATATTGCATTAATATTACACTATACAGTAGAATCCAATGTAGTTACTGCTCTGGGGTAGAAGCTGTTTTTCAGCCTATTTGTCCTTGTGTTTATTATTGTCCTGTACTGTCTGCCAGATGGTAATAGTTCAAAAATAAAAAGGGTGCCCAGGGTGAGATGGATCTATGAGAATTGCTGGTTTGAGATGTGTGGTTATACAAATGGAAGAAATAAATGATTAACTAGCAAGGAAAAAGAAGGTGGATGTGTAAGAAATATAATAAATGTTTTACCAATGGTGATGAAATTATTGGGAGGGTACATAATTCTCACCATTCCTGAGATTTACTCAGAATTCAGCTCAGTAGGTTAAACTAGACTTCCTCCAAATTAGCAAATAGACACACAAACACCTGCGCACACCCTCACACAGGTGGTGTTAACTTGATTGTGCTACCTGGAGTAAAGTTCCAGTTAAGACTTAGTTCTGACCCCTGGAATCGGTTTCAATTCAGGCAGGTTCTTCAAAAGAAAATATACTTTAGAGCAGGGATCGCCAAATGTAGCCATGTTTAAGACTTGTGGACTTAAACTCCCAGAATTCCCCAGCCAGCTGGCTGGGGAATTCTGGGAGTTTAAAGTCCACAAGTCTTAACGTGGCCATGTTTGGAGAGCCCTGCGTTAGAGAAAGCCCCAACTTTTCAAAGTTCTTTATTATAATCGTAGTTTATTTAGGCCGCCATAATGAAAAGGTCCTTTTTTGAAGAGTTCAACTCTTCTAACCTTATATATCCCCTTAAAAGTTTTCAGCTCCAGAAAATTTCCCTGGGATTAACCTGAAAGTTTTTGAAGCCAAGAATCTATGAGAGGCTTTCAGGACTGATCCAAGACTGGTTGTTTCTTTGACACCCGCTGGCATGATGTGCCCACTAAGGGCATTATACGGCTGAATAGGGTGTCCTGGTTCACACAGTACTCTTTTAACCCCTGAGGTGGTTTAGCTGCTCTAAGTCATTCCCCCTGGGTAACTAACATTGTGGTTAAACTAGATTAGGAAGGGACCTCGGAGGTCTTCTAGTCTAACCCCACTTAGGCAGGAAATCTAGGTGTGGTGAGGGTCACAGCTAGTTGTGACCCTCACCCCCATGCTGTTCCTAAGACATGAGAAAGCTGTGCCCATTAATTTTCTTACATATATTCTCTCTCTCTCTTTCCCTGTCTATATCATCTCTCTCTCTCTCTCTCTCTCTCTCTCTCTCTCTCTCTCTCTCTCTCTCTCTCTATCTATCTATCTATCTATCTATCTATCCTCTATTTTTCTGTATCTATCTATCTACTCTTTATCTTCTCTATATCTATATCTATCTACTCTCATTTTTCTATCCATCTACTCTTTTTGTCTGTATCATCTATCTACTTATTTCTAGATCTCTATCCAATTATCTCAATATCTATCTCAATATCTGTTTCCTCTGTCTCTCTATATCTGTATTTCTACTCTCATTTTTTCTATCAATATTTTTCTCTATCATACCCATCTATATCATCTATCTAATCATCTCTTGATCTCTATCCATCGATCTCAATATCTATCTACTCTCCATTTTTCTGTCAACCTATTCTTTCATCTCTACATCTGTATCTATCTCTCATTTTTCTATCAATTCTTTCTTTTTCTCTATCATATCCATCTATTTCCTCTAACTACTTACACTCTCTCTAACTCTGTCCTATCTCAATATCTACATCCATCCAGCTATCATCTTCCTTTTCTCTCTCTCCTCTCTCTCTCCTCCACCCCCTTGGCTGATTAAAAAAAAATGGGGAAAGATAGGTTTTGGCTGCCAAAAATCAACCAGCCTGCTGAAAACCGGCTTTCAGACTAACCAATGTTATGAATGTCCACCATCAGTCAGCGCAGGAGACAATGTACGATATAAATTGGGATGGGAGACCACTAGGAAATCTTACCCCGTTTTACAGTTTGGAAGAAGAGAGGAGAGCGACTCGTTGGGAGAATGGCCAAGGCACTTCCCAAATTCGTATTCTGGCTTCTTGAGTCGGCTTTGATCCGGGTAAACTCCGTCCTTGTAGAAGACAACCTAGAATCCAACCTTAGGCGTACCTGTGAAGCGAACACGGTTGTTGTAGTTGTTATTGTGTGGATGAAAACCCATGCCTCCAATCTCTGACGCGAAAGAACCAAGGTTAAAAGAAACAGCGACTGGTGGATGCACCTTTAGCGAGATTTTGAGGAGGGGGGCGGGTAGTTCCCAGTGACTTTCGCGGGCTTCTTTATGTCCAGATTTTTGGGGGGCGTGGGGGGCGGGAAGCGGAGCTTGGTAGCAGCCGGATTGAGTTGGGTCGGTTTCTTCTCCTCGTGTGAACGCGCGCCCCACCGGTGCAATGCGGAGCGGGGAAGGGAGAACGAAGGCGGAGAGAGCTTTGGTTATCCCTCCCCAAATCAGGCAGCCGTTTTCGGCTCTCCGTGGCCGAGCTATTCGGAGCCCCCTGGCTAAGTAATGCCCCGGGGCGGGGGGGGGTACCCACTTTGGCGCCTCTTGGCGCCCCAACTCCCATCCACGGCCTGCCCAGAACAAGGAAGGTGGTGGGTCGCAGAGACAAAACTAGAAGCTAAAGATTAAGGCAGGAGATTCTGCCCCTTAGAATAGAGCTGGAAGGGACCTTGGAGGTCATCTAGTCCACACACACACACCCCGCCCAAGCAGGAGACCCTACACTATTTCTGACAGATGGGAGTCCAATCTCTTCTTGAAAGCCTCAAGTGATGGCGCTTCAAAAACTTCCGAGGGCAACTTCTGTTCCATCGGTTGATTGTTCTCCCTGTCAGAAAGTTTCTCCTTATTTCCAGGTTAAATATCTACTTGTTCAATTTCCATCCATTATTCCTTGTCTGACCTACAGGCGCTTTAGAAAATAGCTTGACCCCTTCCTCCCTGTGGCAGCCCCTCAAATATTGGAAGACCACTATCCTGTCTCCCCTGATCCTTCTCTTCACTAGACTAGCCAGGCCCAGTTCCTGCAACCGTTCCTCATATGTTTTAGCCTCCAATTCCCTAATCATGCTGGTTGTTCTTCTTTGCACTTTTTCTAGAGTCTCAATATCGCTTTTATAGTGTGGTGACCCAAACTGGATGCAGTACTCTAGGTGTGGTCTTACTAAGGCTTTGTAGAGTGGTATTAGTGCCTCCCTTGATCTCGATTGTATCCCTCTGTTAATGCTACTTAGGATTTCATTGGCTTTTTTGGCTGCTGCTGCACAGGGCTGGCTCCTATTTAGCTGGTTGTCCTCTAAGACTCCAAGATCTCTCTCACAGCTACTGCGATTGAGCCTGGTTCACTTCTAGTCCAGACCGAGGCAGGTGGTGAATATTAAGAGCCAGTCTGGTCTCCTGGTTAAGGCACCAGGCTATAAACCAGGAGACCGTAAGTTCTAGTTCTACCTTTCCCATGGAAGCCAACTAAGCGTCTTTCAGGCAATCACCAGGAGACTGTGAGTTCTAGTCCCACCTTTAGGCATGAAAGCTGCGGGTGACTTTAGGCCAGTTTCTTTTCTTTCTTTCTTTCTTTCTTTCTTTCTTTCTTTCTTTCTTTCTTTCTTTCTTTCTTTCTTTCTTTCTTTCTTTCTTTCTTTCTTTCTCTCTCTCTCTCTCTTTCTCTTTCTTTCTTTCTTTCTTTCTTTCTTTCTTTCTTTCTTTCTTTCTTTCTTTCTTTCTCTCTCTCTCTTTCTTTCTCTTTCTTTCTTTCTTTCTTTCTTTCTTTTTCTTTCTTCTCTCACTCTCTCCCCAATTCACTTTACAGGGTGGGGGTTGTGGGGAAAATAGGAGGAGGAAGGTGGGTTGGTTGTGTTCCTCACCTTGAGTTATTTATAAAAATAATAAAGCAAGTTACAAATAAACAAGTAAATTATGCTGCCTCTTTATTTTTAAAGTCCTAAGCATCCATTTAACCCGATTTCCCCACCCATTTCCTTCCTTCCTTCTTTCCTTCCTTCTCATTCCCATCTTCCTTCCTCCTCCTTCCCTCTTCCTTCCTTCCTCTTTCTTTTCATTCCCATTTTCCTCCCTTTCTCCCTCCCTCTGTCCCCTTTTTCCTTCGTCCCTCTTCCCCCTCCCTTTCTTTTCATTCCCATTTTCTGTCTGTCCTTCCTTCCTTCCTTCCTTCCTTCCTTCCTTCCTTCCTTCCTTCCTTCCTTCCTTCCTTCCTTCCTTCCTTCCTTCCTTCCTTCCTCTTCCCTCTTCCTTCCTCCTTCCTTCCCTCCCTTCCTTTTTATTCCCATCTTCCTTTCTTCCTCCTTCCTTCCCTCCCTTCCTTTTTATTCCCATCTTCCTTTCTTCCTCCCTCTTCCTTCCTTCCTCCTTCCTTCCCTCCTCCCTTTTTATTCCCATCTCCCTTCCTTCCTCCCTCTTCCTTCCTTCCTCCTTCCTTCCCTCCCTCCCTTTTTATTCCCATCTCCCTTCCTTCCTCCCTCTTCCTTCCTCCCCTCTACCTCTCTCCCCCTTCCTTTTCATTCCCTCCCTCCCTTCCCTGGCTGTCGAGGAGTTTCCCCCACTCGCGCCCACCAACGCCCACCCTGAAGTACCCCTTTGGGATCGGATCGCGGGGGTGGGGGTGGGAGGCAGCCCTCCTGAAACCCCTTCAACACCCCCCAGGAGAAAAGGCGATTCTCGGATCTGAATTTTTTAAAAAAGCCATTAGCGCCTGAGGACGCGAGCTTTTGCCACAGGAGACCCTCTCACTTTCCCACTCCCCATTTTCTACCAAGGTGCCCCTTTCCCCTTCCAGTTTTCATCCGGGCTGGGATAAAAGAAGAAGCCTTGAGCCGTTTAGCTCAAGTTCATCTTACATCTTACCGTTTTAATTCCCGGCGACATTATTTTATGGAGAGATTAGAAGATGGAATAAAAAAAAGATTTTCCCCACTTTCTGGCTCAGCGGGAGAAAAGCGGCCTTCCCGGGGATTCCTCTTTTCCCCACCCGCTTTTTTTCCTCTCCCCCCCCCTTTTTCGATCTTCCTGCTCCGCTGGGTGTGTGTGTGTGTAGGGGGGGGTGCGCCTGGCTGTCTCCTCCCCCCAAAATCCCTTGAACCTCACTCAGGTCAACATGCAACAAGATTTTAGGGCTACCCTGAATGCCGCTCGGTTGGAGCGCCTCTTTTTTGGAGGGTGGGGGCGACTGGTTCCTCAGTTGAGAACGTAAAGCCCCCCCCCCCAATAAAACACCTTGCCCCCGAAATAGAAGCGGGTCGTGGTGTGTGGACGCGGCCCCAACAGAGAGCAATTCCCAGAAGGGTTCCAAGCGAAGTGAACGGTTAGAATTCAGAAGTCTCCAAACTTGGAAACTTTTAAGACTCCCAGGGAGAGTGAAGTCCACAAGTCTTAAAAGTTGCCAAGTTTGGGGAGCCCTGGGTTAGATTGTTTGAGGGCCACAAGCAAACTTCCGCGCGGAGCTGCTGCGGGTTTCACCCCGCCGTCGTCGTCCCCACCGACACAGGTCGCCCGCGCGCAAGCTGTCAGGCCTGGGCAAAGAAGGGTTTGTGAGAACGGGACTTTCCTGATCCCGAATTCGAAGCAAGGAGGGAATCCAGACCGGGAGACCCAATCGCCTTTAGGGGTCTCGTCTCGCAAAGGCGGCTCCCCTTAATTTGGGGGTTAAAGTCACGGACCTAGCGGGGACGGCGGCAAAATTTGAATTGTGTCAGCCCTTCATCAGTTCTCTTTGGCGGGCGGGCGTGTGTGTTGTAGTAATAAATCTCTCCCCTCTGTTTTTTCTCCCTTCTCTCTCCCCCTTTTCCCTGTCTCTCTTTACCCTATTCTTTCTCCCTTCTCTCTCTCTTTCCCACTTTCTCTCTCCCTCCTTCTCTCTTTCTCTCTCTCCCCCTTTCTCCCTCCTCCATCCCTCTATTTCTCCCGTTTTCCCTCCCTCTCTCCTTCCCTCTTCCCCCCTCTTTCTCTCTCCTCTCTCGTTCTCTCCCTCCCTTTCTCCCCTTCTCTCTTTGTCTCCTTCCCTCTCTTTTCCTCCCTCTCCTACTTTCCCTCCCTTTTTCTTTCTTTCTCCCTCTTTCTCACTCCTTCTCTTTCTCTCTCCTCTTCCTTTCTCTTCCTCCCTCCTTCTCTCCCTCTGTCTCCCTCCCTCTTTCTTCCTCTCCCACTTTCCCTCTCCCTCTCCCTCTCTTTCTCACTCCTCTCTTTCTCCTTCTCTCCCTCACTCCTCTCCTGCTTTCCCTCCCTTTCTCCTTCTCATCCTCTCTCCTTCTCTCCTACCTCACTTTCTCCACTGTACCTTCTCCACATTTCTTTTCTCCTCCCATCTTTCGTTCCTACGTTATTTTTCTCCCCCATAGGTTTCCCACCCACAAAAGAGACTTTTTCGCACCCCATTTTCGGAGCGCTCAAGTCCCTCCCCACCGAATAAGGTGGCTGCGTCGACGTGAAGGAGACTCACGTAGGGAAATTTCACAGGCCCCAAAGAAGCTCCCGAATTGTACATCTTGGTGTTGCATTTTATTAGCATTTTTTTTTTTAAAGGCTTGTTTGTTGTGTTCAGAGGAAGGAAGACGGTGCTTTTAAACCGCATTCTCTGTCCTGCTTGCTCGGTCTGTATTAAGGGTGTTTCGAGAGACTGGACTGCCATTTGTCAGAAATGGTGGAGCGTCTCCTGTTTTGGGGGTGGGGATGTTGGACTAGATGACCTACAGGTGAAACTCAAAAAAATAGAATATCATGCAAAAGTTCATTTATTTCAGTAATGCAACTTAAAAGGTGAACCTAATATATGAGATAGACTCATTACATGCAAAGCAAGATAGTTCGAGCCGTGATGTGTCATAATTGTGATGATTATGGACTACAGCTCGTGAAAACCCCAAATCCACAATCTCAGAAAATTAGAATATTGTGAAAAGGTTCAATATTCTAGGCTCAAAGTGTCCCACTCTAATCAGCTAATTAAGCCATAACACCAGCAAAGGGTTCCTGAGCCTTTAAATGGTCTCTCAGTCTGGTTCAGTAGGAAGCACAATCATGGGAAAGACTGCTGACCTGACAGTTGTGCAGAAAACCATCATTGACACCCGCCATAAGGGGGAGAAAGCCTCAAAAGGTAATTGCAAAAGAAGTTGGATGTTCCCAAAGTGCTGTATCAAAGCACATTAATAGAAAGTTATGTGGAAGGAAAAGTGTGGAAGAAAAAGTTGTACAAGCAGCAGAGATGACCGCAGCCTGGAGAGGATTGTCAGGAAAAGGCCATTCAAAAGTGTTGGGGACTTTCACAAGGAGTGGACTGAGGCTGGAGTCAGTGCATCAAGAGCTACCACACACAGATGGATCCTGGACATGGGCTTCAAATGTCGTATTCCTCTTGTCAAGCCACTCCTGAACAACAAACGTCAGAAGCGTCTTACCTGGGCTAAAGAAAAACAGACCTGGTCTGTTGCTCAGTGGTCCAAAGTCCTCTTTTCTGATGAGAGCAACTTTTGCATCTCATTTGGAAACCAAGGACCCAGAGTCTGAAGAATGGAGAGACACACACTGAAAGATGCTTGAAGTCCAGTGTGAAGTTTCCACAGTCTGTGTTGATTTGGGGAGGCATGTCATCTGCTGGTGTTGGTCCACTGTGCTTCATTAAGTCCAGGGTCAATGCAGCCGTCCACCAGGAGATTTTGGAGCACTTCATGCTTCCTCCCGCGGACGAGCTTTATGGGGATGCTGACTTCATTTTCTAGCAGGACTTGGCACTTGCCCACACTGCCGAAACCTGGTTCAATGACCGTAGGATTCTTTGCTTGATTGGCCAGCAAACTCGCCTGACCTGAAGCCCATAGAGAATCTATGGGGCATTGCCAAGAGAAAGATGAGAGACATGAGACCGAACAATGCAGAAGAGCTGAAGGCAGCTACTGAAGCATCCTGGTCTTCCAAAACACCTCAGCAGTGCCACAGGCTGATAGCTTCACCGCGCCACATTGAGGCAGTTATTGCTGCAAAAGGGGCCCAAACCAAGTACTGAGTACATATGCATGCTTATACTTTTCAGAGGTCCGATATTGTTCTATGTACAATCCTTGTTTTATTGATTGCATGTAATATTCTAATTTTCTGAGATTGTGGATTTGGGGTTTTCATGAGCTGTAAGCCACCATCATCACAATTATGACAAATCACAGCTCGAACTATCTTGCTTTGCATGTAATGAGTCTATCTCATATATTAGGTTCACCTTTTAAGTTGCATTACTGCAATAAATAAACTTTTGCACCATATTCTAATTTTTTGAGGTTCACCTGTACAAAGGTCCCTTCCATCTCTGATTATTATCCGAGAGAATAAATGGGTGGAGCAAGCTCCGTGTCTGTTGTTCAATGAGACGCAGCACTTGGGAAACACACCTGATATTTCCGTGGTAGGAAAACTCGTATGGAGCAACGCGGAATCTGAGAATGCCTTTTCCGATGGACTAAAATTAAGAGGTGTTCGGAGGCGTGTCTCTGCAGTGCATCACTCAGTCCAAAAAGCCCCCCCAATTGTTCCAGGTTTGTGGCTACGAGAGACTAATGCTGCTCCCCTTCGGCAGGAAACTGGAAGGAAACTTCGTTCCCAGAAAGTGCTGGACGCAGGGAGTTCAACGCTCCCCTCCCAACAGGTGTAGCTACCCGAGTTCAGGTTGCAACCCAACCACTTTCTACATTAAACTTTCCTGGGCCCGCCCACCAATTAACGATAATATTCCACTCTCTCCCTATTTTCCAAATGAGTTTTGTTGGGCTCTTCCCTTTCTTTCTCTCCTCCCTTTCTTTCTCTTGCCTTCTTTCTCTTTCTCCCCCTTTCCCTCTTTTTCTTCCCCCTTTGTTTCTTTCTCTCTCTTCTCTGTCTCTCTCACCCTCTTTCTCTTTGTCTCTTTTCTCTTTCCCACTCTTTTATTATTTTCTTTCTCCCCCTTCTCTCTCCTCTCTGTCTCTTTCTCTGTCTCTCTTCCCTCTTTTTTCTTCTTCTCTTCCTCGTTCTTTTATCACTTTCTCTCTCCCTTTCTTTCTCTTTCTCTCCTGTCTGTCCCTCTTTCCCACTCTCCCTCTTTCTCTTTGTCTCTCTTCCCTCTCTCTCTTTTCCACTCTTTTATCACTTTCTCTCCCCCACTCCTCCTCTGCCGCCTATCCTGGCCCCTTCTAGGACTGATAATTCTTGCAATAATGTACCTTCTTTTCTAAATAGATGCAGTTCCCTTACCACTCGCTCACTCATTCACTCACTCAAACACCCACACACCATTTTTCTCCATTCCGGCTGGGATCTATGTAAAGTTATTTTCAATTGCTTTGCTTCAACTCCTGGTCTATCCACTGATATATATTTTTTTTTCAATAAAAAGCCCAGAGCAAACGCAGAGAGAGACCTGCAGCTTAGGCAGTTCCTTAGCTGAGATTATTAACTCTACTATCAATGTTAATTTAAGGCAAGCAATACTAATAAATAAATAAAATATAAAAATATAAATAAATAATACATAAATATATAAATAAGTAAATAAAAATAAAAATCAATCAATGTCCGGTTTTACACAGGAGCAATAATAAAAGCAGTACAGTATTATAGATGAAAAAAAATCTATGGGTTTCTCTGCACATCCAGCCCCAATTTAGAGGAGGATTAGAACCAAGGGAGAAGGAGGAAAGGAGAAAGGAGAAGGGGAGAGGAGGGGAAAGAGGAAGAGAAGAAAGAAGAGAAAAGCAAGAAAGTTGAGGAGGAAGAAGAAGAGAAGGAGGAAGAGGAGGAAGAGGAGGACGGGAGAAGGGGAAGAGGGGGAGAAGAGAGAAGTGGAGAAGAGAACAAGGAGGAAGAGGAGAAGGAGGGGGAGGAAGGGGAGGAGGAAAGGAGAAGAGGAGGAGGAGGAAAAGGAGGGAGAGGAGAAGGGGAGAAGGGGAAAAGGGGAGGGGAGAGGAGAGAAGGGGAGAAGGGGACAAGGAGGAAGAGGAGAAGGAAGGGGAGAAGAAGAGGAGGAGGAAGTGGAGGAGGGGAAAGGGGGAGGGGGAGAGGAGAGAAGGGGACAAGGGGGAAGAGGAGAAGGAAGGGGAAGAAGGGGAGGAGGAAAGGAGAAGAGGAGGAGGAGGAAAAGGGGAGAGGAGGGGAAAGAGGAAGAGAAGAAAGAAGAGAAAAGCAAGAAAGGAGAGGAGGAAGAAAAAGAGAAGGAGGAAGAGGAGGAGGGGAGAAGGGGAAAAGGGGGAGGGGAGAGGAGAGAAGGGAGAAGGGGACAAGGAGGAAGAGGAGAAGGAAGGGGAGGAGAAGAGGAGGAGGAGGAAGTGGAGGAGGAAGAGGAGGAAGAGGAGGAGGGGAAAGGGGGGGGGGAGAGGAGAGAAGGGGACAAGGGGGAAGAGGAGAAGGAAGGGGAGGAAGGGGAGGAGGAAAGGAGAAGAGGAGGAGGAGGAAAAGGGGAGAGGAGGGGAAAGAGGAAGAGAAGAAAGAAGAGAAAAGCAAGAAAGGAGAGGAGGAAGAAAAAGAGAAGGAGGAAGAGGAGGGGGAGAGGAGAGAAGAGGACAAGGAAGAAGAGGAGAAGGAGCCGGAGGAAGGGGAGGAGGAAAGGAGAAGAGGAAAAGGGGGAAGAGGAGGAGGAGAGAAGGGGGAGGAGGGGAGAGGAGAGAAGGGGAGAAGAGAAGGAGGAAGAATCGCCTTAAGAAGGGAGCGATTAAGGTCGGGCCTGCGTGAGACAGGAGAAAAAAAAGGGGGGATTTTGAGAAAGGACTCTCAGCAGATCAGCCCCAGAAAAGGAAAAAAAAAAAATTTAAGGAAAGCTCACGCAGCAATCAGAAATACACCCATCCATCTATCAATAGGTGCCTCTGTTCGCCTAACGTGCCCCAGGTGAGAGGCACCTGGATCCGGGATGCAAGGAACCCATTTCTCCCTCCCGCCCCTCCCCCAGGGTCCCTGTCCCGGCCGCGCCCTCTCTCTCTCCCCTCCCCATCCTTTCATCTGTCCGCTGAGGCCCCCCTCCGCCCCCCCGGCTCTATTTTTAGCCCCTCAGACTCCGGTCTTGGCGCCAGGTCGGTTAAGACCTGTCAAAGCCCTTCATATTTCCCTCCCGTCACAGGGCAGGGCCCTCCCCACCACCCCAAAGACCCCCTCCCTCCGTCCTCCCTCCCCTTCCCCGCCGAGGGAGCTGGGGGCTGGGGGGGCGCCCGGCCCTTTGCTCTTCTCCCCGGTTGCCTCCTCTCTGGCTGACCCCGGCCAGCGGGACCGCTGGTCCCCTGTCCGGACCACTTAGCCAAATGGAGACTGACGGGTGCAAAAAAAAGAAGAAGGAAAAAAAAGGCACATTTCTCACCAGCAGCATCGAGGAGCGGCTCTCCCGCCCCCCACCCTCGAAACCCCCCTCCCCCTCGAGCCCCTGGATCAGCTCCAGCTCGGCAGGAAATGAATGGAAATGATCTCCGGAGCCTTTGCCCGGCGATCAAATCTTGGAGCCAACGCCGCCAAATTTTCCAGCTCTGTGTGTGTGTGTGTGTGTGTGTGTGTGTGTGTGTGTATGGTGTGTGTGGGGGTGGGGGGGTGGGAGGATGGTTTCCTCGGAAGAAAGGCGAAGCCTCCCCACCCACCCCTCCAAGGATCAACTTGGCTTTCTTTCCCTTCTCTGGAGGCTGGGGGGGCGGGGGGGGGGGACTACTACCGCTCCCATCATCCTCGGCCCCGCCGGGAAAAGTTAGTCCGGCGTCTTTCAAGTAGGCCAAACCCTTCCCCCCACCCTCGAGGAGGGGGCTCCGGCCTTTGACTTCGCCAGAGTGACCAGAGGAACCTGTTGCGGAGGGAGAACCGTAGGCTGTGGCTAATGTACTGTATATATTATATAGGCCACAGCGTGTGTGTATGTGTGTTTATATGCATGTGTGTATACACACACACATGCACACATATATGTATATATTTACAGGTTACGGATTAAAAAGTATTGGAAGGGACGTTGTATATTATATATGCCACAGCGTGTGTGTATGTGTGTTTATATGTATGTGTGTGAGTGTGTGTATACACACACACATACATATATGTATATATTTACAGGTTACAGATTAACAGTATTGGAAGGGACGTTGTATATTATATATGCCACAGCGTGTGTGTATGTGTGTTTATATGTATGCGTGTGAGTGTGTGTATACACACACACATACTCATCTATATGTATATATTTACAGGCTACAGATTAACAGTATTGGAAGGGACGTTGTCGGTCATCTAGTCCAAACCTGCCCCTCCTCCCAAACACCATTGTATTTGTATTTATGGTGCAAAATATATGTATATATTTTATATACATACATATATACATACATGCATATATACATACATATATATGTGTGTGTATGTATGCAAGTGTGTATATATGTATGTATATGTATATGTGTATATGTGTATATGTATGCATGTGTATGAGTATATCTGTATAAAAATATACATATATTTTACACCATAAATAATACAAGGACAACGTGAGTCTAATACAAAATAAGGGAAGAAAATAAAGCTGATAGTTGCACAGTGCGCTGCCCCTCAGCTACAAATATTCTTTCTTCCGAGTACAGCCATCCCCTACGTCCGCCACGTCCTACAACTCGCCCCATCCCCACGTTTCTTCTTCCAACACGCGTGTCCATCTTTTGACTCGCTGCTTATTCTCATTCGGGACCAGGCCTTCGATGGACCAGGCCTTCGATGAAGCGCGTGGCCTTCCGAAGGCCAATTTTATTATTGTTTTAATTCTTATTTTAATTCTCTCTCTCTCTCCCATTCTTTTTCTGGGCTTCCTCCTCCCCCAGCTTCGATTTCTGTGTGTCGTCCCTTCCCTATAATTCCGGATTCTTCCAGATGGACCTGAAGTCTGGGAAGGCCAGGAAAAAAAAAAGGGGGGGGGGAAGAGAGGGGACGGCTCTAACCTCGTTTTGTGACCCTCTCGACCGTGCCAGGAATTACACCCGTTCGAGCTATAAACAGAAGTCTGCAAACTTGGCAACTTTAAGACTTGGGGACTTCAATTCCCAGAATTGGCTGCAGAATTCTGGGAGTTAAAGTCCACAAGTCTTAAAGTTGAGCTTGAGCTATAAAAATCGGGGACCGTCTCCCCCACCCCCACCCTGGCTTCGGAGGGAGCGGATTTGGGGCGCCATTTTGAGTTTCCTTTTTTGAGGGAACGGGAATTCGCCTGTCTTTCGTTGGAAATGCTTCCCACCGGTTAGCGGATGTCCTGGGGAATCATTGCAGTCGATGGGACTCCTGGTGAGGGTGGATAGAGAGCATTAGAGGAGGGCCCCGCAATTGAATGGGGTAGACAAGGGTCTTCTGATTGGGGGGGGCGGGGAGCGGGTTGGACTAAATGACCTACAAGGTCCCTTCCAGCTCTGTTAATCTGTAAATCCAAACGGCCGCTTTTGGGGGGCACGGTTCTGCCAATTCACACCCGCACACGTGTACAAGCAGAATGCAAGCACAAGCAGGCTCCAATCTAGGGAGGATTCCTTGAAATAGACACTACCGTTTGATAGCCAATAATATCTCCGTTCCCTTTCCTTGAATGTCCCCAATTTAGATAGGTGGAAAAAGACTTAAGGTAACTAACTCCAAATCTCTCACCAGGTTCCCCTTCCCATCAAAAGCGAAAGGCAGTTTAAATAGATAGATAGATGTGTGTGTGTGTGAGAGAGAGATGGATGGATATGGATGGATATGAGATGATAGATAGATAGATAGATAGATAGATAGATAGATAGATAGATAGATAGACAGTTAGTTATAGTTAAAGTTAGTTATAGAGATATAGAAATAGATATAGATAGATATGGATATAGATAGTTATAGAGATGATAGATAGATAGATAGATAGATAGATAGATAGATAGATAGATGATAGATAGATAGATAGATAGATACAGTTAGTTATAGTTAAAGTTAGTTATAGTTATAGAGATATAGAAATAGAAATAGATATAGATAGATATGGATATAGATAGTTATAGAGATAGATAGATAGATAGATAGATAGATAGATAGATAGATAGATAGATAGATAGATAGAGATGTACAGTATATAGATATAGATATATAGAGATATAGAGATATAAAAATCCGCATCGGGAGATTGGAATCGTCGCATAGAGACACTAATCACCTGCTCCTCTATAATGGCTGTCCGGATTTCTACAGCCCGGATCTGCCGCCTTAATAAAGGGAGGCGTGTGTGTGTGTGTGTGTTGATTTGCTTCCCATCCCGGCTGGGCTTGTGTGTATTCTCCAGCGCTTTGGCTCCGTAATTAAATTACGCAGGGGTTGCATTTTATGGAGCGCCTGTATATATACCATAGATCAGGAAATCTGGAATAATCAGCTGCACAGAATTCAGAGGTGGTGGTTTATGTTAAAGGGCGCTCCCTAATTTGACTTCGGAATGCAACCCTGTCTTCTGGAATTTTGACCAGGAAATCCGCGTCTTTTATGCTTGGAAGGAGAGAATCTGGGATACAACTGGGACACGATTGGGAAAGGAGGGGAGAGAGAGAGGGAGGGAGGGAAGGAATCGAGGAGGAAAAAAGGAAAGGGAAGGAAAAAAGGAAGGAAGGAAGGAAGGAAGGAAGGAAGGAAGGAAGGAAGGAGAGGGACGGAGGAAAGAATGGAGGAGGGAAAAAGAAGGGAAAAAGAAAGAAAGAATGAAGAAAAAGAAAGAAAAAAGGAAGGAAGGAAAAGAGAAGGAAGGAGAGGGAGAGAAGGAAGGAAGGGGGAAGAAAAAGAAAGAAAGACGGAGGAAGGAAGGGGAAAAGGAAAGAAAGAATAAAGGAAAGAAAAAAGGAAAAGAGAAGGAAGGAGAGAGGAAAGTAAATGAAAAGAAAGGAAAGGAAGGAAGGATTAACTCGATAGAGACAGGTTTTCTGTGACCATCTGAATTGTGATTCAGATAACTGATTAACTGAAATTGTAAATTCATCCTGACTTTGCTTTAATTCGTCCATCCGTGGGAATATGGGAAGAATGAGACCGAAGAAACTCTGGTCCCCTTAACTCGGTTGAGTACACCGGAGGCCAGGACTGCGCCATACTTGAATTGGGGTCCAAAGCAAAACCCCTTCCCCATCCCGCCTTCCTCTCTCGCACCCTGGACCGCTTTTCCCTTTCAGACCAACCTGGCTTCGTTTTTCTTCAGCCCGCTGGGGGCGTATTATTCCCACCCGGATCCCGTGGGAGTAAGGTTTCCAGGGAACGGATCAAAAGGGTGCGCTTCGAAGGTGGGATTTTGCTACAATCAGGGATGCCTCTCTGAGCATAGACAGAGTGGGTTTCCCGTGCTGACGGGGCAAGAAACCTGCGTCCTACTTCCCCAACGAAGCACTTGTGAATTGTAATGGAAAGCGGTTCGTTTATCTCAGGGGGGTCTCCAAACTTGGCAAACTTTAAGAGTGGTGGACTTCAACTCCCAGGATTCTCCAGCCAGCATAGCAGCTACTTGGAACAGGCTTCCATCCCGCAACAGATATCTGTAACACCGTCAAACATCCAGATTTCCCTATGCCAGATTTATGATGAGGATAGGTAGACAAAAATGCCAAACCCAGCCTGAACATCTGGCTGACTGTAATAATAATAATAATAATAATAATAATAATAATAATAATAATAATAATATCAATAATATCAATAATAATAACAACACATTTAATATTATTAAAGAGCCACATTTGCCTCTCCGTTTCCTTGGGAAAGATTTGAGAGGGGGAGCAAAAATGCCAGAGTCCATCTACACATCTGGCTGACTGTGCGACAGACAAACCATAATAATAACAACCAACGGGCATTGACAAAAACATCAGCCAATGGCAAGAGGCAGCTTGGAACAGCTGACATCCTGACGGGTGGCCTTAACAACATCAAACCTCCCCATCTGCTTATCCCAGGTCTTGGGGAAAGACTCAACAGGTGGATGAGAATGCCAAATCCGGTCTGAACATTTAGCCGACTTGGCCACCAACCATAATATACCATATGCTTGTGGTACGGGTGAAGCTGGCATTCTCTATCTTGGCTCTGACTTCAAGGAAGGCAGCTGTAGACGGACAGCAATGGTAGCTGGGAAATGTGCTGGGGAGACGAGAACTAACATGGATGGATGGATCGATGGATGGATGGATCGATGGATGGATGGATCGATGGATAGATAGATAGATAGATAGATAGAATATAGATGATAGGCAGACAGAGATGATAGACAGACAGATAGATAGAGATGACAGACAGACAGATAGAGATGATTGATAAAGATGGTAGATAGATAAAGATGACAAAGATGATAGATAAAGTTGATAGATAAAGATGATAGATAAAGATGATAGATAAAGATGATAAAGATGATAAAGTTGATAGATAAAGAGATAGATAAATATGATCACCTATTATTTAGCTATCTGTTCTCTATCTGCATCAATCATCCATCTCTCTCTCTCTCTCTCTTTCTCTCTAACCTATCATCTGTCATTTAGTTATCTATTATCTATCTGCATCAATATGTATATATATATATATATATATATATCCTATCATCTATCAGTCTATCATCTAACTATCATCCCTCTATCTGCAGGCAAACTACGAAGGTTTCACCAGGAATCAAGCTTCATTAGAGGGAAGCGTTACTTTTTACTTTACACCAAGAAAAAAAAAATTGGGACAGTAAGTGATGTAAACAGAAGTTCTAGGCACCTTGTAAAGACTGAAATTTAAGGTGATGTCAGAGCCACTATCACCCAGCCTGGCTTCATCCTTGGCCAACACATGGAGTCACTGCCTTCTTCTGCTGTTTTCCTCTTCCCTCCTCCTCTCTTTTTCCTTTCGGATGGTTTCTCTTATATTACAATCCTCCGTATGGGTGGTCTTTTATGATGTGAAAAGAGGGTCTTTATATTGGCCCATTTATTGCAAGGAAGGGGATGAAGTGCATGATAATCTTGAATAAGATCTTTTTTTTTTTCGTGAGGCGGTTCCAGTTAATATTTTTAAAGAGCCCCTTTTCTCGTTCAATTTCCCATCAGGCTTCGTTTCTCCCTCTTTCCTCCTGCCCTTCTAAACTGTTTAGATTTCTTTTCATCTTAAAAAAAAATATTTCCAGTAATCCAGCTTTCTGGAAAATAACAACACGCCAGAAAGGAAAGCAGTGACAGAAGGCTTGGTTCTTTTACCAAACTTCCTCTGAAGTTTATCTACAGTTTAACAACTTTATAAACACACTTCCCCTCCCCCACCCGCACCCCCAGAGTGTTTGTCAAAGGAAAATTATACATAAACTTCGAAAAAACTGAGGATAATTTCCCCTTTTTCTTGAACAGCCGGTTGCTGAGCTGGCATCCCTTGGCAAAGGATGAGTTGATATTACACACACACACACACACACACACACACACATATGCATGCATGCACGCACGCACAACACCAGAACTGTGCAAGAAGCAGTCGAAGGGGAATGCTGAGGTGGGATGAGGGTGGGAAATATTACTCAGGCAATTAATCCATTAAAAAAAAGCACAATTAGCATTACAGGTTATCCTCAACTTACAACAGTTCGTTTAATGACCATTTAGAGTTACAAAGGGACCGAAGAAGGTGTCTTATGGCCTTTCTTCACACTTACGACTGTTGCAGCATCCCTGTGGTCAGGGGTTTAAAATTTGAGGAACTGGTATGTACAGGTAGTCCTCGACTTATGACCACAACTCAGCCCAACATTTAGGCTGTTAAGCGAGACACTCGTTAAATGAGTTTAGCCGTTTTTCTTTGCTGCCATTGTTAAGTGAATCATTGCAGTTGTTAAATTAGTAACACCGTCATTAAGTGAACCAGGCTTCCCCATGGACTTTGCTTGTCAGAAGGTCGCCAAAAGGGATCATCATAAGTATGAGTCAGGTCCCAACGTCTGAATCTTGATCACCTGACCGAGGGGAAGCTACAATGGTCGTTAAGTGTGAAAAATGGACATAAGTGTCACTTTTTTCACTGCTGTTGTAACTTTGAACGGTCACTAAATGAACAGTTGTAAGTTGAGGACTCCCTGTAATTACTTTATCTAATTATTTATCCCTGTATTAACTTTATTACTAAAGTTAATGAGTAATCGAAAGAGTAATGAACAATAACAAATGAACAATTCATGTAATTATTACAATTACATGAATTGTTACTTAGCTTAATTATAACCATTAACATAATTGACAATTGTAACTCATATCAATCTATATCTATAAAAGCGAAAGACCACTCACGCATCATCACAAAATCTCCAGAACTGTAAAGCCTACAAACTTGAAATTTGGCACTTATGTTCCTCTTGGCTTCTAGGGGCTCACTAAGAAAGGATTTTTTTCAAAATGACCATCAGAGCATTAGTATTTCCTATATTATTATTATTAACACGCTCTGATGCTAAGGAGTTCTAGTCCCCCTCCCCACCTGGAAAGAAATCTCTTTCAAATGCAAAACACAAGCAGAGGAGAGGAGTTTCAGTTTTACTTTCACAGCACCAAACAGCTTTAGTACAGAACAGTTGAGCTAAGCCACGCCCAGGCTCCTTGCTGTCTCCTTCTTGCTCACACAGCAAATACTGTTTCAGTTTCCAAACAGCCCTCAACTCTCTCACACACTGACAGGATGCTAGCCAGATGAATACCAATGCATGCTGGTAGGCAGAGGCAGAATTTTTTCCCCTTATTTTCCTTCCAGAAAACTAAGCCTGGCGACCACATAGTTTCATAAAGAAGAATGGGTATCCAGCTAGTAATATTGTATCAAGTTTACGGATAATAATAATAATAATAATAATAATAATAATAATAATAATAATAATAATAATAGAACAACACTCTCTCCCTTTTTATTGCTTGTTTCTGCAGGGAGAAGTACAGAGAAATGCTGCTTTTTCATTTCCAAGAAAGAAGGAAAGACCGTTGCTGGATTTAAGCCGCTTCGCTGCTAGCAAACAATCCAGACACACCGTCACTTTCGTCCACTGTCTCACAACTCTGGATGTTCCCATTCAAGTTGTTATATTGCCTGGCGGAGCGAAAGGATGCACAAAAACGGGCGTGCTGCAGATCCCGTCCGTCGACGAATGCTGGCTGGCGAGGACTAAAAAACAGGGCCTTTTCTGCAGTGGCCCCTGCTCTATGCCACATCCTACCTTAGGGGAATAGAATGGCCCTCAACCCTGTTAGCTTTTTGTAAGGCCCTAAAAACCTGGCTATGTTCCTGGGTTTGGGATGCTGAAGGCATCTAGGGCCCTGTTTCCTAGCTGTATTGCTAAAGGGCCAAGTGTCTCAGCGGCTATGTGTATTTATTTATTTATTCTGGATGTTTCTATTGTTTTTATTGATTTAAAATGTTTTAGTGTATGTATGTATGTATGTATGTATATGTATATGTATATGTATATATGTGAATATATATATATATATGGTATTCAGCTTTGTTCAGGTATTTTCCCACGTCGTTATAGTTGTGCTTTTAAAGTTGGAGCAACGTTTCGGTAGAATCTCATCTGTCATCATCAGGCTTCTGTATTGGGTTCGTCTGATGATGCCTGATGATGGCAGATGAGATTCTGCCAAAACGTTGCTCCAACTTTAAAAGCACAACTATAATGATACAGGAGATGGGAAAACCTAGACCACATATCTGTACCCGTGAGAATCTACGAAACACAACACACACACACACACACACATATATATATATATATATATATATAATATATATATATATATATATATATATATATATATATACACAAATATATATTATATATATATATATGGATCTCATCGGTTTCTCATGCATAAATTGGAAGTATCAGGTGACAGTCTCATTCATCATCTTCAGGCTTGTGTCTTCGGCTTTGTGCTTCTCGGAGTAATGTGAGCTTGCAGCTGCTTCTTCCTTTTAACTGCTAGAGGGGGTGTGACTTGATTGGGTGGGGGCTTGGCTGTGTTCTGATTGGTTGGGGGGTTGGCTGTGTTCTGATTGGCTGGGGGTGTGTTCTGTTCAGGTGGGGGCTTGGTTGTCCTCAGGTTAGTCTTAGTTGCTGGGGGATTTGAGCTCCCACCCAATCAAGTCACACCCCCACTAGCAGTTAAAAGGAAGAAGCAGCTGCAAGATCACATTACTCCGAGAAGCACAAAGCCAAAGACACAAGCCTGAAAATGACGAATGAGACTTTGTCAAAACGTCGCCAAGACACTTCCAATTTTACGTGGGAGAAAACCTGAATAATCAAAGATCCACATACAAATACCTGCGAAAACCTCAGAAAACAAATATATATACATACACACATATACATACACATACACATACACACACAGGCACACTAGAGACAGAGAGAGACAGAGAGAGAGAGAGACACACACATACACAGAGAGAGACAGAGACAGAGAGAGACATACACACAGACACAGACAGAGAGACAGAGACAGAGAGAGACAGAGACAGAGAGAGACAGAGACAAAGAGACACACACAGAGATAGACACACACACAGAGACACACACAGACACAGACACACAGATACAGAGAGAGAGACAGAGATAGAGAGACACACACAGAGACACACACACAGACACACACAGACAGAGAGACAGAGACAGAGAGACAGAGACACACACAGAGAGACACAGAGAAAGACAGATAGAGACAGACAGACAGAGACAGAAAGACAGAGAGACACAGAGAGAGGCAGAGAGACATCAGGATGAGTCAATCGTTAAAGGCACTGAGCTGGTCAACTGGAATACTGATCACCCTGGTTCAAGACCCGAGCTCCATACAAGGGGGTGAGCTCTCATTCCTTGTTTCAGCTCCTGCCCATCTATCAGTTTGAAAGCATACAAATGTGAGTAGATAAATAGGTACCACTTCGGTGAGAGAGTAACGGCCTTCCCTGTGCCTTCAGCGTGTTAACCACACTGGCCACATGACCATGGAAATTGTCTTTGGACAATATTGGCACCCTCGCCCAAGGAATAGAAAGCTTTACATATCTACACACTTACACACATACATATATTTGAATTGTAAGCCTCTCAGAGTCACTGCCTATGATGTACAGCTATTGAAAGTGAACAAATAAAAAAATAAAATAAAAATAAAAATGAGTTTTTTTCATCAATAATTGGGGCAAAGGTTGAGATTTGAACCCAGAACGCTTCATGGAATCCAGGTTAGGATCAAAAGGAGAAGGAGAATGCCAACTCAGGGACACAAAACAAGTCCTATAACCCTAAGATCAGCATTATAGCAACCTGCTAGATGTGTCCAAAGGATGTGGTCCAAAAAGTCAAGATGGTAGCTGGGATGCTGCGTTTGAAACTTGTGAGGGTAATGATTTAAGAGCAGACCAGATGTTGCCATGATGCAATGATGGAAATGAGTCAGCAAGTTTTTTTTGGCTGTTATCCCTTTAAGAGCCTCTATAATAAGAAGAGACCCTGTTGGGGCGACACTCTCTCTCGCTGTGTGTTTTTTCCCTGCTGTAATTGCTGACAGTTTGACCTCTGCCTATAGTATGTGTAGGGGTGGGATTCAGCCAATTCAGACTGGTTCAAGTGAATTGGGTGTTAATTTACATCGGGTTCAACCGGTAGTTGAACTGACTGGCTGCCCCGGCCCACCCCGCCCCTCCCTTTCACTCCCAGGAGTCTCCACACGGCCCATTTTGGATGCAGGTAAGTGCGGGGTCTGCGCGGCCTTCTGGATGTCCAGAAACGGGCCTGTTTCTGGCTTCCGGAGGGCCTCAGGACCCCATTTTCACCCTTCCTGAGGCTCGAGGGAAGCCTTTGGACTCTGGGGAAGGTGAAAAACTGCCCTCCCGGAAGTTCCGGTAGGCCACGCCCACCATGGCCACGCCCACCCAGCAACCGGGCAGCGAACCGGTCGCTGGGATTTTTGAATCCTACCCCTGAGTACGCGTATGTGTAGTGTATATTCTTTTGTGGATAAAACCACCTATTTTATGACAAACCTCTATTTGCATTTATTGCTCCTGTGTCGTCTCACGTAGTAAAGCTACGCGCCCTCTGACAAAACAACCCTTCGAGGTAGTCCGGACGAGAACTTAATACCCTTGAGTGACAACACTATCTTAGTGGTTAGGTTACTGCAGGGGTAGTCTTCGACCGGCAAACTGCAATTGTGAGCCCAACGTTTCTTTGGCCAGGCAAAATGGCTTTTAAAGTCAGCCGTGCCTCGTTTTGAACTCTTTCGTTTGCCACAGTTGTCAAGCAAACCACGCAGTTGGGAAGCGAACCTGGCTTCCCCAATGCTCGTTGGAAGCCGTCTGGGAAGGTTCCAAATGGGGATCGTGTCACCATCCTTGGACAACGCAACCTCCATAAATACATGCCAGTGAGCAAGTGCTCAAATTTTGATCACATTACTGTGAGGATGCTGCAACGGTCACAAGTGTGAAAAAAAATGGCGATAAGTGCCATTTCAAGTAATGGAAATGGACTGGAATTCCTTTCCTTTCCCCCTTCGATTCCCTCCCTTCTTCCTACCCCTTTTCCCTTCCCTTCCCTCTCTGCCTCCTTCTCTCCCCTCTTCTCCTTCCTTCTCCTTTCCTTTCCCTTCCCTCTCTGCCTCCTTCTCTCCCCTCTTCTCCTTCCTTCTCCTTCCCTTTCCCTTCCCTCTCTGCCTCCTTCTCTCCCCTCTTCTCCTTCCTTCTCCTTTCCCTTCCCTTCCCTCTCTGCCTCCTTCTCTCCCCTCTTCTCCTTCCTTCTCCTTTCCTTTCCCTTCCCTCCACTCTCCTCTGCCTCCTTCCTATCCTTTCTCTTCCCCCTCTTCTCTTCTCCTGCTTCCTTTCCTTTCCTTCCCTTCCCTCCCTCTGCCTCCTTCCTCCCCCCTCTTTTCTACCCCTCCCCTCCCTCTTCTCTCCTCCTCCTTCCTACCCCTTCCTTTCCCTTCCCTTTTCCCAATAATCACTTCAAAACTACCTCTCCATAGTTGAAAAGTATTACATTTATGCTGACCTACCCATTGCTTCTTCCCATGTATAAATCTTCTCCCTTTTTTCTTTCCACGTTGTCATCATTTGAAATAACGGCCTTTCGGTTATTCCTGGTGGCTCTGGTGTGATTTGTAGTGCAAGGAATAAAACCAACCAAATGAGGGCCTCTTTTTCTGGGGGGAGTGGGGGCAGGACTCAAGCCCCCTTCCTTCACCTTATAAAGCCGCCCTGCTTGGGAAATGCTGACCCCCAAAGAAAGTATAATATTCCCACAAGTTCCTCCGGAGGTTTCGCACCTGTGAATCCAACTGTTGCACAGGGGTTCTTAAAGCAGAAGCTTAAAGGGTCCAAACCGCCCCCCTCTTTCTTTCTTTCTCTTTCTTTCTCTTTTTCTTTCTTTTTTCTCTTTCTTTCTACTTCCTTCCTTCCCTCCCTTTCCCTTCCTTCTTTCCTCTTTCTTTCTCTTTTTCTTTCTACTTCCCTCTCCCCTTTTTCCTTCCATTCTTTTTCTCTTTATACTTCCTTACCTCTCCGTTTCTCTTCCCTCCTTCCTTCCTTCCTTTCTTCCCTCCCTTTTTATTCCTTCCTTCCTTCCATTCTTGCTTTTTCTTTCCTTTTTTCTTTCTTTCTACTTCCCTCCCTCCCTCCCTTGCTTTCTTTCCTCCCTCCCTCCCTTTCTCTACTTCCCTCCCTCCCTCCCTTTTTCTTCTTTCCTTCCTTCTTTTACTTTCTTCCCTCCCTTCCTCCCTTTCTCTTCCTTTTTTCTACTTCCTTCCTTCCCTTCCTCCCTTTCTTTTTTTCCTTCCTCCCTTCCTTCCTTCTTCCTTCCTTCCATTCTTTATTATTTCTTTCCTTCTTTTTCTTATGCCCTTCCTTCCTTCCTTCCTTCCTCCTTCCTTCCATTCTTTTTTATTATTTCTTTCCTTCTTTTTATGTCCTTCCTTCCTCCCTTCCTCCTTCCTTCCTTTCGTTTTTATTTCTTTCCTTCTTTTTCTTATGTCCTTCCTTCCTTCCTTTCCTCCTTCCTTCCATTCTTTTTATTTCTTTCCTTCTTTTTCTTATGTCCTTCCTTCCTTCCTTCCTTCCTTTCTTTATTATTTCTTTCCTTCTTTTCTTATGTCCTTCCTTCCTTCCTTCCTTCCTTCCTTCCTTCCTTCCTTTATTATTTCTTTCCTTCTTTTCTTATGTCCTTCCTTCCTTCCTTCCTTCCTTCCTTCCTTCCTTCCTTCCTTCCTTTATTATTTCTTTCCTTCTTTTTCTTATGTCCTTCCTTCCTCCCTTCCTTTCCTCTCTCTCCTTCTTTCTTTTGCTAATCAGCCCCGTTTCCCCGCTGAAGAAAACGCACCCTTTGGAGAAAGGCCTCCCTCACCCCTCCAAGTCTATCTGCAAAGCTGAAGCGGCCAGCAAGTCCTGGGGAGGAGGGGAGGGAGGGAGGGAGGGGCCGAGGCCCCTGACCGGGGTTGAATGTCACACTCCAGGCTGATAACCCAGCTGCCGCTGCGCTTTGCCCTCCTCTCCGGCTGGCCAGCTATCAAAGGAGCCGTTGATAAGAGCCAGGCTGAGGGCAAGAGGGCAACCGGGTTGGGGTGACGGGTGGGCAGAACGAGGAGGCTATTCTTGATAGGGTGGGGGGAACCTCTGAAGTGAGGCTGCCACGCAAGAGAGCCGAGAATAATTTTGAGACCGTTGACTTCAGACTCAAAGCTTCAACTCAGGCCTGTCCAGAATGGGGGGAGTTATTTTGCAGAACTACAGAAGAGTTGGGAGGGACCCTTGGAGGTCTTCTAGTCCAACCTCCTTGCTCAAGGAGACGTTTCCTAACGGCGAGAGAAATCAACCAATGGAATGGCGTGCTTTTAGAAGGGATGGGCGCTCCACCACGGGAGGCCTTCGGGAAGAGACTGGACAACCGTTTGTTTGAAATGATATCGGGTCTCCTAGGGGGTTGGACTAGAAGACCTCTCGGGTCCCTTCCAAACTCTGTTATTCCAGGTTCAAGCAGGAGATTTTATATCATTCTAAACCAAAGGAAGTCCAGTTTCTTCTTTAAAACCTCAGCTTCTGGTGGCAAGCTGTTCCACTGGTTAATTGTTCTCACTGTCAGGAAATTTCTCCTCAGTTCTCTAGCTTGCTTCTCTCCTTGATTAGTTTCCATCCGTCGCTTCTTGTCCTGCCCTCAGGTGCTTTCGAGAATAGCAGATACATTTTAGGAAGTCACAGCAGCTGAACTTTCTTATAACACAATGAAACCTCCATTGTCGGTTTCCTTGCTGAAGAACACCTGCAGAAGCTTAGATGAAGGGTACAGGTAGTCCTTGACTTACAACAGTTCGTTTAGTGACTGAAGTGACAAGGGCACTGGGGAAAAAGTGACTCATGAACATTTTTTCACTCTTGCGGCCAATGGTAGCGTCTCCATCGTCACGTGATCAAAACCAGACGCTTGGCAAAGTGACTCATATTTATGACAGTTGCAGTGTCCCAGGGGTCATGTGATCCCCTTTTGCAAAGTCCAATTGGGGGGTGGAAGCCAGATTTGCTTAACAACCGTGTTACTAACTTAAGAACCGCCGTGATTCACTTAACAACTGTGGCAGGAAAGGTCCTAAAATGGGGCAATATGCACTTAACAAATGTCTCACTTAGCAACAGAAAATTTGGGCTGACTTGTGACCGTAAAGTCGAGGACTATAATAAGAAAAATGGCATTTTAAACCCAGGGGCTCCCACTTCGCCCCAGAATGCAAAAAAATAAATAAAATAAAAACGATCCTTTTTGGCATTGCAATTTATTCAAGTTCACATGCATTTTTACACAGACATGAGGAGTTCCAAGGAACAACATAAGACCCGAACGAAAGAAATTTACAGTTCGAATGATAAGGAAATGAAGTCAATATCTAAAACGAAAGGTGGGGAGGGAATCAAAGGTTTTCCTACACAGAGAAAAAAAAAATTAAAATAATGAACTCTTTTCCATGTAATATACCTGGCTCTGGATATCAGGGAACAAATTACAGAAGTGTTAAAACCAAGGTTGATTTAAGGAACCCAGCTAATATTCCTGAAAATTAACCCGGGCTCCGTTTGAATTTAGTTCTCAATGGTGTTTTCGATAGAAGGGAATATTTGTAGCTCGGGGTTGAACTGAGAGGGTCCTTGGTGCTTTCTGAGCTCGGTGGCTTTCTTGCAGAAGTTTCATTACCAAACTAGGTAACATCATCAGTGCTAGAAGGGAATGGGTGTTGTGGTCCATCAGCGGAGCTGCTGGCAGACTCAAACAGTGAGGAGGTTGGGGAGGAACGTGGGCCAGTCCTGGAGTCTGGGGAAGGCTCTGACGAGGGCTCTGCTTCGGAGGCAGAGATGGAGCCGGGGCCATCTGACAGTTATCAGCTGCCTTTGGAATAGGAGATCAGCAGGGAAGAAGAACAGCTGGAGCCTGTTCCCAGGGTGCACATGCACAGAGCTGCCAGGAGAAGGGAACAGTTAAAGAACAAGGGTCGACTTGGGAATAAAGGCTCAGGTGGACAGTGAATGGCCCCTCCCATAGGGAATAAAGATGGGCGAAAGGGGAGTAGGGTTTTGCAGGAGACAATCGGTTTATTTAATTAGGGTGAAGATTTGTTCGTGACTCCTTGCCAAGTATTTTCTGCTACAGCGTTGTGCTTGGAAGCT
This sequence comes from Pseudonaja textilis, assembly GCF_049901715.1. Taxonomy (NCBI): domain Eukaryota; kingdom Metazoa; phylum Chordata; class Lepidosauria; order Squamata; family Elapidae; genus Pseudonaja; species Pseudonaja textilis. The sequence goes on along the minus strand of NC_141990.1, from coordinate 6,215,420 downwards.
ATCGGCCTGACAACTCTCCAAGCCTGATCAGGTCTGTAGTTGTAAATCACTCTTGAAAGACTGTTTGTCGGGACTTTGTTGGATGTAAATGAGAGGAATTCACATTAGCCTAATAAAAAGGGGCTTTGTCGGGACGAAGAGTCTGCTTCCTGATTTTGTGAAGCCTGGGTCAGAACAGTGGGATTGGCTCTTCTTAGGTTATAGCACTGACGACGTTTCCTGGTTTGGTAATGAAATGTCTTGTTGTGGCCTGTTGGCTGCCAGACCCTCCAGCAGCTGAATCAGAGGAGAAGGAGGAGGCGTGGGAGTCGGGGTCAGCATCGAGGCAACCCGAGAGCTCTAAAAGGAATGGAGCTGTCAGAGAGAGGGGGGAGGAGGGAGAGAAGGAGGGAGAGAGAGGGGGAGAGGGAGGGAGGGAGGGGAGAGAGAGAGAGAGAGGGAGGGAGAAAGAGAGGGGGGAGAGAGGGAGGGAGAGAGAGGGGGAGGGAGGGAGAGAGGGAGAGAGAGGGGGAGAGAGGGAGGGAGAGAGAGAGGGAGCGGGAGGGAGAGAGAGGGAGAGAGGAAGAGAGGGAGGGAGAGAGAGGGAGAAAGGGAGGGAGAGAGGGAGGGAGGGAGAGAGAGGGGAGAGAGGGAGGGAGAGAGAGAGAGAGAAAGAGGCAGAAAGGGAGAGAGGGAGGGAGAGAGAGAGGGATGAAGGGAGAGAGGGAGGAAGGGAGAGAGGGAGAAAGAGAGAGGGGGAGAGAGGGAGAGAGAGGGAGAAAGGGAGGGAGAGAGGGAGGGAGGGAGAGAGAGGGGGAGAGAGGGAGGGAGAGAGAGAGAAAGAGGCAGAAAGGGAGAGAGGGAGGGAGAGAGAGAGGGATGAAGGGAGAGAGGGAGGAAGGGAGAGAGGGAGAAAGAGAGAGGGGGAGAGAGGGAGAGAGAGGGAGAAAGGGAGGGAGAGAGAGAGAGAGGGAGAGAGGGGGAGAGAGGGAGAGGGAGAGGGAAGGAGGGGAGAGAGAGAGAGAGAGAGAGGGAGGGAGGGAGGGAGGGAGGGAGGGGTGGAGATGAACAGATGTGGCAGACAACTATTTATCTCCTTGCCGGACAGACTTGTTAGCCTGCGGTGAGAGAGAAACCTTTCGCCAGGGCTGCCGGAGCTCCTAATAAAGGAATCATTGCTTCAACTAGAGAGAGGTTGTTGTGTTTGGGTTAGAACACATCTGCAAGAAAACCAACCAAGCTAAAAGAGCACCAAGGAGCCCTCGATGGTGATTTCAGTCCAACTGTGGATGCTTCCGAGATTTGCAGAGTATAAAGGACGCACCAGAGATAGACCTCGAATTTCAGTCTTACAAAGTCACTTAGCAATGAGTTGGGTTTCAGAGTCCGGATCTCAGTTTGGCACGGAGGCAAGGGAGCGGTGGGGAGAAGGACCTCACCCATTTTTGAGAAAGCGCTTTAAAAAGGCTTCTTGAATAAAACAGCCGCTTCTGATTTTGAGGGTCACGAGGAGAAAAACTAGCGAGTTCACACGGGTTCGGGCAAACCTCTAGCTAAGATTCTGTGCAGTTCGGTGAACCCCAAAAATCCCTCCCCTGGCTGGCCCCGCCCACCTCTCCCCTCCCAGGAGTCCCCACACAGCTTGTTTTGGATGCCAGGTAAGTACAGGGCCCGCACAGAGGCTCCGGGAGGGCGAAAAATGGGCCTCTCAGAAGTTCTGGAAGGCCAGAAACGGCTCCATTTCCGGTCTCTGGCGGGCCTCTGGAATCTGGGGGAAGCCGTTTTCGCCCTCCCGGAGGTTCAAGGGAAGCCTCTGGAGCCTGGGGAGGGTGAAAAAAGGGCCTCCCAGAAGTTACAGAAGGTTACAGAAGGCCAGAAACGGGCCCATTTCCGGCCTCTGGAGGGCCTCCAGAGCCCGGGGGAGGCCGTTTTTGCGTTCCCGGAGTCTCGAGGGAAGCCTCTGGAGTCTGGGGAGGGTGAAAAAAGGGCCCCCTGGAAGTTCCAGAAGGCCAGAAATGTTGATTGGTTGGTGGTTCTGGCTGGCCAGTCTGCATTGAAGTTGTCCGTCCCGCACCAGGAACGTGGTTTATGGGAAACCCGTCGGAAAGAGGCTCAAGGGCTGGCTCTCGGTGGGAAGAGGGGACCGGTAACCGTCAAAGGTTCGGGGATGCTCTTCAATGGTAGACTCTGAGCTGTTACTCAAGGTTTCAATGCTTCCTTCTCGTTGGAGCTCTGCAAGAGAAGGAGAAGACACCGTTGTGGTTAACGCCGGAGACCGAAAAGAAAAGAAGGGCAATGTGGGGGGGGGGTGTCCCTTGAGTCGGGATGATTTGGGGGTGCAGGGAACGTACAGGTAGTCCTCGGCTTACAATGGTTCATTTGGCAACCGCTCAAATTTACAACGGGACTGCAAGAAAAAAGCAACGTGCAACCATTTTTTCACAGTTACGACCTCGGTAGCATTGCCACGATCACGTGGAACCAAATTCAGAGTCTTAGGACTCATATTTATGACCACTGCTTTGTCCCAAGAGTCCTGTGGTCATGTTTTGCGACCTTCTGACCAGCAAAGTCAACGGGGAAGCCAGATTCCCTTAACAACCGGGTTACTAACTTATCCGCTGCAGTGATTCACTTAATGACTGAGGCAAGAAAGGTTGTGAAATGGGGCGAAGCTCACTTAGCAACTGCCTCACTTAGGTGATAAAAATCTTGGGGCTCGCTTGTGGTCGTAAGTCGAGGACTAGCCGCCTTTACCTTAGTTACATCAGCTCTGCCTTCCCCGTTCAATGGGGGATTTGCGTGCGTATCTCTCACCTCTGTCTGACCTGTTTTCCTTCTTCCGATGTCAGTATTGTTTTTTTCCCCCTCTATTAAGTATCTTTGGAAGTAGATCAATAGCGCCAGAGATCCCACCGAGGCATACGAGCACAAGGAAAATCCATCAAGCACAAACCGGCCACCTCTCTTGTCAAGGTGAGAATGAACGAAAGCCACAATATTCACACCTCAGGCGGATGGCAAGAAGCCCTTAGAAGGGCTGAAGCAACGAGAGCAGAGAAGAAGCGCCTACCCAACGCAGTGGTATCCCAGGGCCGTAGGAGAAAGGGAAAAGGGGAGGGGAGAATGAAGAAGGAGAGAGAGAGAAAGAGGGAGAGGGATTGAGGGAGGGAGGGGAGAGGGGAAGAGACGAGAGAAGGGAAAGGAAGGGAGGGATGTAAAAGGAGAGGGAAAGAGGGAGAGGGGGAAGGAGGGAGGGAGAGGAGGGGAAGAGAAGGGAAAGAAAGGAGAGAAGGGAAAGAAAGGAGAGAGGGAGGGAGGAAGGGCGGGGAAGGGAAGAGAAGAAAGAAGGGAAAGGAAGAGAGGGATATAAAGGGAGGGAGGAAAGAAGGGAGAGAGGGAGGGAGAGGGAAGGGGAAGAGGAGAAAAGAGAAAGGAAGGGATGTAAAAGGAGAGAGAAAGAGGGAGGGAGGGGAAGAGAAAAAGAAGAGAAAGGAAGAGAGGGATATAAAAGGAGAGAGAAGAGGGAAGGAGGAAGGGAGGGAGGAAAGAAGGGAGGGAGGGAGAGGGAAGGGAAGAGAAGAAAAGAGAAAAGAAGGGATGTAAAAGAGAGAGAGAAGGGGAGGGAGGGGAAGAGAAAAAGAAGAGAAAAAAGAGAGGGATCTAAAAGGAGAGAGAAGATGGAAGGAGGAAGGGAGGGAGGAAAGAAGGGAGAGAGGGAGGGAGAGGGAAGGGGAAGAGGAGAAAAGAGAAAGGAAGGGATGTAAAAGGAGAGAGAAAGGGGAGTGAGGAAGGGAGGGAGGGAGAGGGGAGAAGAAGAGAAAGGAAGGGAGGGAGGGATGTAAAAGGAGACGGACAGAAAGAGGGAGAGGGGAAGAAAAGAGAAGGGAAGAGAAAAAGGAGTGGACAAGAGAAAAGAGAGACGAGGAGAGGAGAGGAAGGAAGGAAGGAAGGAAGGAAGGAAGGAAGGAAGGAAGGAAGGAAGGAAGGAAGGATGGAGAGGGGACATGCCAACAGCCCTCCATTAGACAGAACCATTTCTTCACCGAGAAGACTTGACATACAGTACTTTCATCCTTCAAAAAGATGGACCACCTGAAGCCCATAGACCCTTCAAACTGAGAGGGAAGAGAAGAAGAAGAGAAGAGGAAAATAAGAAGAAGAAGAGAAGAGAAGAGGAAGAGAAGAGGAAGAGAAGAGAAAAGGAAGAGAAGAAGAAGAAGAGAAGAGGAAGAGAAGAGGAAGAGGAAGAGAAAGAGAAAAGGAAGAGAAGAAGAAGAAGAGAAGAGGAAGAGAAGAGGAAGAGGAAGAGAAAAGGAAGAGAAGAAGAGAAGAGGAAGAGAAAGAGAAGAGAAAAGGAGAAGGAGAAGAGGAAGAGAAGAGAAAAGGAAGAGAAGAAGAGAAAGAGAAGAGGAAGAGGAAGAGGAGAGAAGAGAAAGAGAAGAGAAGAGGAAGAGAAGAGGAAGAGAAGAGGAAGAGGAGGAGAAAGAGAAGATATTCCCTGGACTCATCCTGTGCACAGTGGTGCTTGCCTGCGTCTCCGCTTCCGATGGCTGGAAAACGGTGCGACTTACAGCTCTGATGCCATTTCTCGGACTAGGGGCAGGTGGATGTTTGCTTTGACCTGGAATGACCTTCTCAAACCCAGAGGAGGCCCCCCTAGATCTGGGCTGAGGCCGCTGCGGGGCGGGGGAAGTGGAGTTGGGAACCGGGGATGGAATAGAGGGCCGTGTCTTCATTTGAGCGGTTGAAACAAGACCCAAAGGGGCAAAAGTCAAAAAAAACCCTGGATAGTACAGGAAGTCCTTGGCTTGCGACAATTGGTTTAGTGACTGTTCAAATTATTTTACTACCGGTTCTGTGGGCGTGGCTTGGTTTGGTGGGCGTGGCAGGGGAAGGATACTGCAAAATCCCCATTCCCTCCCCATCCCACTAACCTGCTTTCCAGCTCCATTCTCCTGTGCAGGGCAACCAAAAGAGACCCAGCCAATCAGCTACTCAAAATCTCCGCTACCGGTTCTGACCAGTTCTGGAGAACCATTATTCTATTCTATTCTATTCTATTCTATTCTATTCTATTCTATTCCTATTCTATATTCCATTCTATTCTATTTTCTATTCTATTCTATTCTATTCTATTCTACTCTATATTCTATTCTATATTCTATTCTATATTCTATTCTATTCTATTCTATTCTATTCTATTTTCCATTCTATTCTATTTTCTATTCTATTTTATTCTATATTCTATTCTATATTCTATTCTATTCTATTTTCTATTTTCTATATTCTATTCTATTCTATATTCTATTCTAATCTATTCTATTCTATATTTTATTTTATTTTATTTTATTTTATTTTATTTTATTTTATTTTATTTTATTTTATTTTATTCTAGTCTCTATTCTATTCTCTATTCTATTCTATTCTATTCTATTCTATATTCTATTCTGTTCTATTCTATTCTATTCTATTCTATTCTATTCTATTCTATTCTAATCTATTCTCTTCTCTTCTCTTCTCTTCTCTTCTCTTCTCTAATTCTATTCTATTCTATTCTATTCTATTCTATTCTATTCTATTCTATTCTATTCTATTCTATTCTATTCTATTCTATTCTATTCTATTCCTGACAGATGGGAGTCCAGTCTCTTCTTGAAAGCCTCCAGTGATGAAGCTCCCACAACTTCCGAGGGCAACTTCTGTTCCATTTTGTTGATGGTTCTCCCTGTCAGAAAGTTTCTCCTTGTTTGGGCTGCTGCTGCTGCTACACCCTCTCAACTTGAATCTCTCAACTGAAGCGAGCAGCAAATCTGCAGCCCATCACGGGGGGGGGGGGACCCCCTTTTCTCCACAATTCATGTTTATTTAATGCATCTTCCAGCTGTGGTGTGAACCTTCTTCCGTCTTGCACGCTAATGGCTCTACAGAGCGAACGGATGAGCCGCGACACACTTCCTCAATTGGCGCGCGATGCAACAAGCAGGGCCAGGAAATCAAAGAGAAAGGTACATTTTGCTCTCGCCTGCTTTTCACATTAGAAATAAAAAAATATTACAATGGTGTATTTTTATATCTCCCACTTTGGGAGATATAAAATCTGAATGCTGTGCATAAGATCGGTGTGTTTTTCCCCCCTCAAACTTGGCTACTTTGAGATGGGTGGGACTTCAACTCCCAGAATTCCCCAGCTGTCTGAAGTTGTTGAAGTCCCACCCATCTTAAAGTGGCCATATTGAAAAAAAACGGATTAACAGAGTTGGAAGGGACCTTGGGAGGTCTTCTAGTCCAACCCCCTGCTTAGGCAGGAAACCTTACACCACTTCAGACAAATGGTGATCCAACATCTTTTTAAAAACTTCCAGTGTTGGAGCATTCACAATTTCTGGAGGCAACTTGTTCCACCGGTTTATCGTTCTAACTGTCAGGAAATTTCTCTTTAGTTCTAGGTTGCTTCTCTCCTTGATGAGTTTCCACCCGTTGTTTCTTGTCCTGCCCTCGGGTGCTTTGGGGAATAGCTTGACTCCCTCTTCTTTGGGGCAGGCCCTGAGATATTGGAGCACTCCTCTCATGTCTCCCCTACTCCTTCTTTTCATCAGACTAGACATATCCAGTTCCTGCAACTATTCTTCATACGTTTTAGCCTCCAGTCCCTTAATCATCTTTTCTCTGCACTCTTTCTAGAGTCTCAACATCTGTTTTACAATCGTGGCAACCAAAACTGAATGCAGTATTTCTTTCGAGTGTGGCCTTACCAAAGCATTAACACTTCACGTGATCTTGATTCTATCCCCGTTTTATGCAGCCTAGAATTGTGTTGGCTATTTTGGCAGTTGCGGCACATGGCTGGCTCATATTTAAATGGTTGACCACTAGGACTCCGACAGCCAAGACACCCTGTTTATCTCGTCCAACCCCCAACCCAAGCAGGAGACCTACACCATCCGACTGATGGAAGTCTAGTCTCTTCTTGAAAGCCTCCAGTGATGAAGCTCCCACAACTTCCGAAGGCAACTTCTGTCCCATGGGTTGTGTATTCTCACTGTCAGAAAGTTTCTCCTTATTTCCAGGTTGAATCTCTTTCCTTGATCAGTTTCCATCCATTATTCTTTGTCTGGCCTTCGTGTGCTTTAGAAAATAGCTTGACCCCTTCCTCCTCTCTGTGGCAGCTCTTCAAATATTGGAAGACTGCTATCCTGTCTCCTCTGGTCCTTCTCTTCACTAGACTAGCCATGCCCAGGTAACTTCCATCAGGAAGAAGGAAGTTGGGGATTGGTAGTTTGGTAACGTAACATCTGCAAGCAAAGAAGCCAGCTCAGAAACCATCCAGGACCCCACATCTCAACCCCTCAGCTACAAATATTCTCATTTTTCCTGTTGTTTTTACAGATGCCCCCGCCAGCGTAGGTCAAACAGAATCCCGAAGTTTCAAATTTGTTGAAAAGTGAAGACAATTCCCTAAACCTCCAAGAACAGCTGGATTCAATGAATCTTCGCTCCTCTTTGATTTTACGATTTTTGAGGGGTGCCTCTTTTTTTAACAGAGAGTAGACAAGGACGGGAAGACCGAAGAAGTCCAGCTGAGACCATCCTCTTTTCTGTCTTATCGAGAACAAACAAAACTGAAAAAAGAAAACTTCATGGAGCTGTCAGGTGGCAGCTTGGGGTTCTTAAAAAAGGAAAGCGGTGTCCTGTGTCCCGGCTCGCTTAAATGCAAAAACCATTTTTATACGGGACATTAATCCAGAGTTGAGCTCGGAGATCCGCGGAGCCCTGGAATGCTCATAAATTACGTTTCCTCTCTGCCACTGAAGCACATGTGGATTCTTTTTCTTTCATAATGGTGGAATCTCCTCCCAGGTGAATTTTTCCTTTTTTAATAGCTTTTCCTTTCTGGCTTTTCCCCAAACAGAAGAGGCCGTTTTGCAGCCGAAGGGGCAAGAAATCTCTTGGAGGAGCAGAGAAGAGAAACGGGAGGCAGACTCTGGTGAGCAAGGATGGACATGGATGGAATAGAGGTGGAAGGGGACCTTGGAGGTCTTCTAGTCCAGCCCCCTGCTCAGTGGTGGGATTCAAAAATTTTTTACTATCGGTTCTGTAAGCCTGGCATGGCTTGGTGGGCGTGGCAGGGGAAAGATACTGTAAAATCTCCATTCCTTCCCCATTCCTGGGAGAAGGTTACTGCAAAATCCCCATTCCCTCCCCACCCCGCTAACCTACTTTCCAGCTCCGTTCTCCTCTGCAGGGCAACCAAAGGAGACCCAGCCGATCAGCTGGGACTCAATGGGAGGCAGAGGAGAGATGGGTGTTCTGTATGGACATCTCCATTCTTGAAATCCGGCAACCCGGATTGGTCAAAGCGCGCAGCCACCGGATTGGTCGAGCGCGCGGCACTGATTGGCCATTCGGAATCGACCGCGATTGGCCGAGCCGATCGCGGGTGATTCGAACGGCTGTCATTGGCCGCAGCGCCCGGCGCCAGATCCATATAAGCCGCGGCTTTTCCCCACTGACCCCACTTGTGTTTTCCCTTAATAAATGAGCTGAACTCAAGTCACTGCCTCGCGTCTTTTGTTCGTATCAGCCGATACGACAATGGGGGTGGGGCCAGTCAGAGGTGGGATTTGCCGGTTCTCCAAATTACTCAAAATTTCCACTACCGGTTCTCCAGAATTGGCCAGAACCTGCTGAATGCCACCTATTCCCTTGTTTGAGCAGGAAATCCTATACTATTTCATACAAGGGACCATCCAGTCTCTTCTTAGAAGCCTCCAGTGATGGCTGAGCACCCAACGATTTCTGGAGGCAAGCTGTTAATTGTCCTCACTGTTTGGAAGTTTCAACTTAATTCCAGGTTGCTTCTCTCCTTGATTAGTTTCCACCCGTTGTTCTTTGTCCTGCCTTCTAGTACTTTGGAAAATAATTTGACTCCTTTTTTTGTGGCAGCCCCTCAAATATTGGAATACTGCTATCACACACCCCACACCCCAATTCTCCTTTTCTCTAGACTAGCCAAAACCAAAACTTGCAGCAGTTCTTTATACGGTTTATTCTCCAGACCTTTGATCATCTTAGTTGGACAACGTGACCTGCGCTGATTCGGGAGTGGTAGAATTTGAATATGAGGGGGACGACAATGCGGAAAAGATCCAGGTCTGGTTTCTCCTTCAAATGTGCCGAAGTGATGTTTTGCATAAATAAAAGTTTTGCATGAGCACCTTGAAGTGTCTCGATCGTTGCTTACTTTGGTTGGTTTTGTCAATCGGAACCTTGACAAGAGACTTATGGCCATTATTCACACTGACGTCCGTAAGCAGCACCCCCGTGATCACATGATCGAAATCCAGCCACTTGGCAACTGACTCCTATTTATGACGGTTGCAGAGTCTTGGGAGAGGTGTGTGTCACACAATCCCCTTTTTGCCACCTTCTGCCAAGCAACGGCTCTTAAGTGGGGAAAACCGGTCAGAAGCTCCCTTTCTCAGTGCCGTTGTAACTTTGAACAGTCACTAAACGAACGAGAGTCGAGGACTATCTGTACAATTCTTCTTTTCAGGTGCAAAAATATAAAAAAAATGAACGCCATCCCTCTGCTAAACCACGAAGTCCCACAACACTGTCAAACTACTTAGTAAGACTGTATTACTATTCTTCTTCTTATCCTTCCTATTACCTATCTCCTCTCACTTATGGCGATAGCCGTGTTGCTTGTATCTTTACAATTTATATTGTTTTATTTGTTCCCTAGTGTTGTGGTTCGCCGGCAGCCTGTGCAGATGGCAGCGGAATTGGACAGTGGGGAAGAACGGGGACCAGTCCGGGAGCCTGAAGAGGACTCAGACCAGGGTCCTGCATCTGATGCAGAAATGGGGCCAGGACCATCTGGGACTGGGGTGCTGACTCCGGAGCCTTTGGAGTCTGGCAGCAGCGAGGCAGAGGACTGAGGGGAGCCTGTTCCCAGTGCGCGTGTGCGCAAAGCTGCTAGAAGGCGAGAACAGCTGAAACAAAAGGGGCAACTCGGGAGTAAGGCTGGGAGGTGATTGCCCTCCCATAAGGGATAAAGGATGGGCAAAGGTAAAGGTAAAGAAACCTTTGCAGGAAGCAAAGTCATTTGTTCTGTTCGGATTAATTCTTGAAGCTCTGTGTGGACTTTGTACTACAGTTGGCTTTTTATAGTTGTTGGCAGCAATTCAAAGGAGAGAAAGGTGGGTGCTTATCTCGAGGGACTATTTGGGACTCATTACAGGCTGGGAATGAACATAATTCCCAGCGTTGAAATAAAACAAAAGTTGTTTTAACTAAGCATGTGCTTAATTACGGTCTCAGGAAGTCTTGGCCAGAACACCTAGTATGATTTAATTGCTTATTAGTAACCTATGACTACCACTAAGTGTTGTATCTTATGATTCTTGATGAATGTATTTTCATCTTTTCTTTATGTACACTGAGAGCAATCACACTTGGCCAATAAAAGAATTCTATTCTATTCTAAAACGGGGAACCAGAAAGCCAGATTCCCAGGCTAGAGAAAGTTCTCACACCAACACAACATCAAGAATTTTCTGACATCATCAAGGGAACGGCTAACGTCCGTGACCTTGCAAAGACCGGAAGAAAAACTTAGACATTAGTCAGTGGGACACCCACCTATAAAAAGGATCTGACTTCAATTTATGGCTTTATTCTCCTTTGCAGGAAAGAGATTAATCCGGTCCGGTCATGTCCCAGAATTTTTAGCCGAGAGCTGAAACAGACACCAAGCCAAGCGAGACTCCCGAGAGAGCGATGTGAAGCAGGTTAGGCTAAAATAGCTCGCCAAGGCCATTCAAAAGGACTAGAAACGTGCTAATTTTTTTTGGCTTGCCAGATGCGAGAGCTGAAACTCACCAAAGGCTAGGCTCTCAGATTTGATTGCTAAGACAGGCCCCAAAGCTACGGAATCGAGAAAAACACACTATTTCGGAACAAGCTTTTCATTTGAGTTGTAGCACTTTGATAAATGTTTTTACAATGAAAATAAATAGACCATGAAGTGGGAAGCTGTCATGGAGTTTGAAAGACCTCCAATCTACTTCCGGTTCGCCTACAATTGTCGTTTCAGAGAGAAAAATGTTCCTAAGGGTTTTCCATTTTTTGCTTGTCTTAGAAATAAATTTCGTTGAGGATTTGCTCCTGACCAAAAAAAAAAAAAAAGACGAACAAGAGCCTTGACAACTCGGTTTTGTCAAAATGTCAGTTTGTTTTCATTCTGTTGGAATCTATCCAGGTTTGCATCATTCATGATTCTTGGGTAATTAAAAGGACATCAGATTTTTATTTTTTTTAAAGGAAGCGTTCACACAAACCCTTTCCTTTTTGACACTACAGCAGGGTGAGGCCCGTTCAGGATTTTAGTTTTGGTATGATTGCGGAGAATATTTGTTCTTTAGCTGCCAAAATAGCCAACACAATCCTGGGCTGTGTGAACAGAGGGAGAATATCAAGATCACAAGCAGTGATAGTACTGCTTTATACTGCAATGATAAGATTACAGATTAACAGAGTTGGAAGGGACCATGTAGATCATCTAGTCCAACCCCCCACCCAAGCAGGAGACCCTACACCATTTCTGACAGATGGCTTCTAATGATGAAGCTCCCACAACTTCTGAAGGCAACTTCTGTTCCACTGGTTGATGGTTCTCCCTGTCAGAAAATTCCTTCTATTCAACCTGGAAATTCCAGGTTGAATCTCTCAGTTTCCATCCATTATTCCTTGTCTGGTCTTTCTGTTCTGATAAGCAGTCAGGCAATTGTTGTTTCAGAGAGAAAGGATGAGTCTCAAAAGTTGGCTTATTTCTGTAAATTTTAGAAAGCAGACAGTTACCTCATAGTCTGGGCATCGCTAACGGGCTGAATGACATATTTCAGGCAAAGTTTAACCTCAAAATGTCAACCGTCTTTGCTGAGGACCCAAGTTTCCCCCTCCCCAATTCTGAGGTTGCTTGGGATGCTTCAGTCTTGAGCAAGGGTCTCATTTTAATAACCCAAGCATTGAGCAAGGACCAAAGGAAGATAGGAATCCTGTTGAAAAGATGCTCCACCTTAAAACAATTTCAGGTAAGTGGATGCATGGGTGCATATTTAGAAAATCGATACTTTGCAATGTTGTTCTGAAAAGGACTTCTGAGAAGACCATGGACAACAAAATCAACCCAGAGTTCTAGATCAAGCCAAGATCTAGCTGAGTCCAGTCTAGCATCCTAGTTCAAGCCAAAAAAACACCAGATAATTCCTGGAAACCTGGCACTCAGATGATCAGCCATCAACAGGCACGCTGATAAACAACAGCTACATGCCATTCGAAAGAGACAATCAAAAAGCCAAAAAGGAAACACAGAGACCTCAACATCTCCTCACCAGCAATCAACACTCAGATGAGCAGAGTTTAACACCAAGGTTAACACTAGAGTAAGGGTCTTCAAACTTGGCAGGTTTAAGACTTGTGGACTTCAATTCCCAGAATTCCTGAGTTAACGTGACTGGAGGAGGAATTCTGGGAGTTGAAGTCTACAAAGCTGTCAAGTTTGAAGATCCTTGCTCTAGTCTAGACCAACAATCAAGAAGTTGACAATACTTCAATCAAAGACATACCAATGCAGATAAACAAGCTATCAATAGACAACATGTTGCCCAAAGAACCATCAAGAACATTCCCACCAATTTGGACAAGTATATAATATGAGAGTAAGCCCTGCTTCTTTCTAGCCCTGACGATGTTGCCTAGTTTGGTAATAAAACGTCCGCAAGACATTTCAAGAACCCAACAGTTCAACCCTGAATACAAATATTCTTTTCTATCTCAACCCAGAGTTCTCTCAGGACACAAATGACCAAGGTTCAAATTGTTGAACCTACTTGGAACACGTAATGCAAAGACCCAGCTCTTTGGAGAAAGCTCTGATATGATGAAGCTGGAAAGAAAGAGAAACGGAGGAGGAGGAGGAGCTACAAGGTAGCTGGACTCAGTTGCTTTTGGAAGACTTGAAGGATTTGGTTGGGAACAGATCATCCTGGAGAGACATTATCATGGTGGTTAACACTGGCTTATATGTCTATGGAGATTCTCAATCCTCCAGGTCATGGTTGTCCTAAAGGAGATTTTTTCCCAAGAGGCAACTGGACTTTCTGGTTTTTCTTTGAAGACGTTTCGCTTCTCATCCAAGAAGCTTCTTCAGCTCTGACCGGATGGTGGGGAATGGAAGGGTTTATATTCCTTGCAGACAGCTGGTCATTTGCATCCTTTTAGACAGCTGTTGAGGCCACTTGGAGGTTTGTCTGTGTCCTCAGGGCCACCTGAGTGGTGCAAATAGGTGTGGAGCCTTCTTGGAACTGCTGAAAGGACTGGGTTGTAGAGTGGATATAGAGGATGTCATATCCTTCCCCTTCTGTTCAGTTTGGACCTAGATGGCCTCTTTGAGATCCCTCTTTTCAAACCAGAGATCCTGTCTGTCCAGATTGTGGACTTTGCTGTCTTTAAAAGAGAGGCCTTTTATCTTTTAAATGCAGATGGACTGTTGACTCTCGTCCTGATGGATTTGTTCACCTATGTTGTGCCATATGCATTTATGAAAGGCAGGTAAGAAGCTAGATTTAGATTCTCTGAATGCAAGATCATCAGAAAGAGACCCAACCTAGAATTCAGGAGAAATTTCTTGACAGTGAGAACAATTAAATCAGTGGAACGACTTGCCCTGCAGAAGTTGTCGGTGTTTCCATCGCTGGAGATTTTTCAAGAAGAGATTGGACAACCATTTTTCCGGAATGGTATGGTGTTTCCTGCTTGAATAGGGGGTTGGACTAGATGACCTCCAAGGTCCCTTCCAACTCTGTCATTTTAAGTTCTAACAATTAAAGTTCTAACAATCTGCACCTCTGTAACTGTCCGGTTTGGTTCTTCAACCCAACAGGACAGACACAGACTCCAGAGAGTAATTAGGATTGCAGAAAAAACAATTACTACCCACCTGCCTTCCATGGAGGACCTGTATCCTGCACAAGTCAAAAAGAGGGCTGTGAAAATATCTACAGACCCCTCACATCCTGGACATAAACTGTTTTAACTCCTATCCTCAAAACGACGCTATAGAGCACTGCACACCAGAACAACTAGACACAAGGACGGTTTTTTCCCAAGTGCCATCACTCTGCTGAACAAATAATTCCCTCAACACTGTCCAACTATTTACAAAGTCTGCACTACTATTACTATTAATCTTCTCATTATTCCTTATTGCCCCTCCCCTCCCATTTGTGACTGTATGACTGTAACTTTGTCGCTTGTATCCTTACGATTTATATTGATTGTTTCCTGGTATGATTTGATTGCTTTATTGTACCCTACGACTATCATTAAGTGTTGTACCTGATGATTCTTGACTCTTGACAAATGTATCTTTTCTTTTATGTACACTGAGAGCATTTGCACCAAGACAAATTCCTTGTGTGTCCAATCACACTTGGCCAATAAAGAATTCTATTCTATTCTATTCTATTCTATTCTATTCTATTCTATTCTATTCTATTCTATTCTATTCTATTCTATTCTATTCTATTCTGTTCTGTTCTGTTCTGTTCTGTTCTGTTCTGTTCCGTTCCATTCCATGGTGGAATTCAGGATTTTTTTTACCACCGGTCTTGTGGGTGTGGCTTGGTGGGCGTGGCTTGGTGGGCGTGGCAGGGGAAGGATACTGCAAAATCCCCATTCCCTCCCCACCCCACTAACCTGCTTTCCAGCTCTGTTCTCTGGTGCAGGGCAACCAAAGAAGACCCAGCCGATCAGCTGGGACTCAATGGGAGGCAGAGAATAGATGGGGGCAGCGCCAGTCAGAACTGAGATTTGCTGGTTCTCCGAACTACTCAAAATTTCCGCTACCGGTTCTCCAGAACCGGTCAGAACCTGCTGAATACCACCTCTGATTCGATTCGATTCGATTCCACTCCATTCTTCTGCTTCATCAGCAAACTTTTTTTTCCATGAAGCAATTATTATTATTATTATTATTATTATTATTATTATTATTATTATTATTTTAATATTGGGGTCCATTGAAACACCATTCTTCACCTGCCGGCTGGTACCCTAAGGGAAGCTAGAATTTTATCCCACAAAAATGCTCCTTGCTCAAAAAAAAAACCTGGGTTAAAATATCAATTCAAGGGGGCTGCAAGGCGGTTACGACTATTAAAAGGCCGCAGGCATTTGAGCGGGCGGTGAGGACATTGTGAAGGTGACCGATCTACACATTGTAATGTGCCCACAGCTGAGGAAAAAAGAAAAAAAAAAACCACACGACTGTGTGAAGTTTTGAGGAGTTAATGAAAAACCGAGACATTCCTTTCTCCGCATCCCACACGCGGAATTCCTTTGGAGTGTTTTCTGGCCTCACGGAGCTAAATGATAGGAGTAAAGATTAAAACTTTCAAAGGCATTCAAGAGAATGAAGGGGAGTTTTTAAGATTCAGTTCCCAGCGTCGAACGCAGCCTGGCGTGCTGCAAACGGTTTAACACCCAGGTGAGCAGAATTCCCTGGGTGGGCTAATTACAGATAGTCCTCAACTTACAGCAGTTCATTTCGTGAACGTTCAAAGCTACAACAGCGCTGGAAAAAAAAAAAGTGACTTATGGTCGTTTTTCACACTTTATGACCGTTGCAGCATCCCCCAGGGTGAGGGGATCAAAATTCAGAGGTTTGGCAATTGCGTCACATTTATGACGGTTGCCATATCCCGAGGTCAAGTGATCCCCTTTTGCGACCTTCGGACAAGCCACGTCAATCGGGAAGCCAGTTTCACTTAAGAAGCACATAACTAACTTAACAACTGCAGTGATTCACTTACCAACTGTGGCAAGGAAGGTCGTAAAATGGGGCAAAACTCACTTAACAAATGTCTCGCTTAGCCACAGAAATTTTGGCCTCAATTATGGTCGTAAGTTGAGGACTACCTGTAGTGTAAATGGAAACGTTTTGCTGCTTTAGGAAGCTAGGTTTTATCAGAAGTAGACCGCTATCTCCTGATGATTGGCCCTATGTCACCCAGCTGGTTTTCATACCTATGGCGGGACTAGAACTCACAGACACCCAATGATTGGCTTTATATCACCCAGCCTTTTTTCATGCCTAAGGTGGGACTAGAACTCACTGTCTCCTGGTGATTGGCTCAAAGTCACCCAGCCTTTTTTCATGCCTAAGGCAGGACTAGAACTCACAGACACCCTGATGATTGGCTCAAAATCACCCAGCCTTTTTCATGCCTAAGGCGGGACTAGAACTCACAGACACCCGATGATTGGCTCAAAGTCACCCAGCCTTTTTCATGCCTAAGGCGGGACTAGAACTCACAGACGCCCGATGATTGGCTCAAAGTCACCCAGCCTTTTTCATGCCTAAGGCGGGACTAGAACTCACAGACACCCGATGATTGGCTCAAAGTCACCCAGCCTTTTTTCATGCCTAAGGCGGGACTAGAACTCACAGACACCCGATGATTGGCTCAAAGTCACCCAGCCTTTTTCATGCCTAAGGCGGGACTAGAACTCACAGACGCCCGATGATTGGCTCAAAGTCACCCAGCCTTTTTCATGCCTAAGGCGGGACTAGAACTCACAGACACCCGATGATTGGCTCAAAGTCACCCAGCCTTTTTCATACCTAAGGCGGGACTAGAACTCACAGACACCCGATGATTGGCTCAAAGTCACCCAGCCTTTTTCATGCCTAAGGCGGATTAGAACTCACAGAGCCCGATGATTGGCTCAAAGTCACCCAGCCTTTTTCATGCCTAAGGCGGGACTAGAACTCACAGACACCCGATGATTGGCTCAAAGTCACCCAGCCTTTTTCATACCTAAGGCGGGACTAGAACTCACAGACACCCGATGATTGGCTCAAAGTCACCCAGCCTTTTTCATGCCTAAGGCGGGATTAGAATTCATAGACACCCGATGATTGGCTCAAAGTCACCCAGCCTTTTTCATGCCTAAGGCGGGACTAGAACTCACAGACACCCGATGAATGGCTCTATGTCACCCAGCTGGTTTTCATACCTACAGCGGACTAGAACTCACAGACACCCGATGATTGGCTCAAAGTCACCCAGCCTTTTTCATGCCTAAGGCAGGACTAGAACTCACAGACACCCGATGATTGGCTCAAAGTCACCCAGCCTTTTTCATGCCTAAGGCGGGACTAGAACTCACAGACACCCGATGATTGGCTCAAAGTCACCCAGCCTTTTTCATGCCTAAGGCGGGACTAGAACTCACAGATACCCGATGATTGGCTCAAAGTCACCCAGCCCTTTTTCATGCCTAAGGCGGCACTAGAACTCATGGACTCCTGCTTTCTGGTCTGGTTTCTTAACAAGTAGACCACCTGGCTCGATTTAACCCTTGGATCCCAATCGGTTCAGTCAAAAAGGGCCCAGTTATCGTGGGAACCGTCTATCTCCCAACGGTTTCTGCCTTTCTAGTTAGATTGAGCAATCTGGACGTGCTCCAGATCTTCACCATTAGGTCCTGTCATCTATTGAGCCTGAGCAGTGCCTGCCTTCTGCTACGTCATCGCCCTGAATCTGAGGGAGATGAGCGGTTAAGAAATACGAAATGAAAATTAATAAAATTAACCATGAAGGAAAACCAGCTCGAGTTCGAGCCTAGGTAGAGGCAGATATTACTCTCTCTGGGCGCACTGAGAATATATATCGGCCGAACAAAACTCTGCACTGGTGACAGGAAGGGCACCCGGCCAGGAAACCCTCCGCTAGCGCCATTCAGTTGCCCAGATTTTCACCCTCGTGAGGGATTATGAGGTCATTGAAAGAAAACGATGAAGCAAAGCCAGCGTGAGCTTGGAGTTCCCCAGCTAATCGTGCCCTTAACGTTTTCGCTGCCACATTCTTAACTTGGGCTGAATATTTTTTTTTATTATTGTCCGTAGCTGCTACGTTCAAGTTTAATCAGCACTGAAAAAAAACAAAACAAAAAAAGCCACAGTTTCTTTGGCACAGCGTGTGACAAAAGTTTAAAAGAGTATTAATCTCTTGTCAGCTAAATAATGGAAGGGCCGAGATGCCCCATTGTTAGGCTGTGCTTAGGGCCTGGGTTGGCCTTAATTTGGCCCTGCCCTGGAGATTTGTATGGCTCTGCCCCATAGCTCGCCCTGGAAGGGATTAAAAGCACGGCTTTGCTCTCAGGCCTGGAGTGTGGGTGGATGCCAGGCCTTAGTTGGTTTTGCATATCTCTGCTTGTTTCACCCTTCTGGACCAACAACATGCTTTTTAAAAAAAACCGTTTGGGCTTCCTCTGTGTGTATCGCGTGTCACCCAGAGCCTTTAGGGAGTTGGGAGATCTCCAGATCTAGGAGGGAAAGAGGGAGAAAAGAAAAGAGGGAAGAAGGACTGGAGGGAGAGAGGAAGGAAGGGGGGAAAGGAAGAAAAGAGGAAGGGAAGGGGGAAGGAAAAGAAAAGAGAAAAGGGAAGGAAGGAAAATGAAAGGGAGGGAGGAAAATAAAGAGGAGGAAGGAAGGAAGAAGAAAAGAGGGAGCCGAGGAGGAAGGAAGGAGAGAGAGAGGAAGGAAGGAAAGAAAGAGATAGGAAAGGAGAGTATGAGGAAGGAAAAGAGAGAGGGAGAGAGGAAGGAAGGACTCCTTGAGAAATATTGATATTTCCTTGAGGACATTTATCCATCCATTCTATCTATCTATCTATCTATCTATCTATCTATCTATCTATCTATCTATCTATCTATCTATCTATCTATCTAGAATAGAACAGAGTAGAATAAAATAGAATTCTTTATTGGCCAAGTGTGATTGGACACAAGGAATTTGTCTTTGGTGCATATGCTCTCAGTGTACATAAAGAAAAAATAAAATACATCCATCAAGAATCATAAGATACAGCACTTAGTGATAATCAAAGGTTACTAATAAGCAATCAATTGCTTATTACTCTATCTATCTATCTATCTATCTATCTATCTATCTATCTATCTATCTATCTATCTATCTATCTATCTATCTATCTATCTATCTATCTATCATCTCTCTCTCTCTCTCTATCTATCATCTATCACCTCTATCTATCTATCTATCTATCTATCTATCTATCTATCTATCTATCTATCTATCTATCTATCTATCTATCTATCTATCTATCTATCTATCTATCTATCTATCTATCTCACTTTTCCTCCAGGTGCTGAAGAGGAGGTTGCTAGGACACCCTTCCTCAGAACAAACAGCCCATGGGGTAGGTTTTGGTAAGAGAGAAAGAGAAAGAAAGAAAGAAAGAAAGAAAGAGAGAGAGAGAGAGAGAGAGAGAGAGAGAGAGAGAGAGAGAGAGAGAGAGAGAAAGAAAGAAAGAAAGAAAGAAAGAGAAAGAGAGAGTGGGAGCCATGAACTCCCACAGTGGAGGGCAGAGAGCCTGTGTCTTCTCAGTTTTAATCCACCTCTTTGCTGCTTCCCTGCTCTCGTTCTGGAAATCCAGGATCTGGATCTGGGTTCTTTGCTTTTGAGGCCTGACAATTCTCCCAAGCCCTCTTCTCTCCTCCAAACAGACTCAAGTCCATGTCCTGTTTTGCAAAAACCAGCGACCTGCAACAACCGTGAAAGGAGAAACGCCGCTTGCCCCTCCATACCAGTGGATAAATCCTCGCTCGCCCGGAGTTTTGCCCAAGTCCCAAGAGTCATCTGGTTTTTATTTGTGACACGAAATGCAATTAGCCCTGGCAACGCAGCAGAAGAATTCAATAAAAGGGAGCTTTGCTCTTTAATGGGTGGATTGTGACATCTTCACCCCCCATAAATGTTAATTAAGAAAACTGCAGTTGTTCCATGCCCTCCTTCCCAAGTAAACAGAGGCCTGGATGGACAGACTGAGGCACGGGTGGAGGAGGGTGGTTATTTTTTGGCGGGGTGGATTTTTAAAACATTGCTTAGCGTGACCTCTGCACGCTAGTGGGTAAGAGCACCTCCTATGTCTCTGGAGTGTCCTGAAAAAAATTAGAATTTCATAGTGAATTGATATTTCTAACCTGAGATGAGCAGCTGGGGGTTCGCAGGGGTTCGGAAGAGCCCCTAGCTAAGATTCTGCGCAGTTCGAAGAATCCCCCAAATCCCACTCCTGGCTGGCCCCACCCACCCCACCCCACCCCACCCAGGAGTCCCCACACAACCCGTTTTGGATGCAGGTTAAGTGCAGGGCGCGCATGGACACTCAGGGAGGGCGAAAAACAGGCCTCCCGGAAGTTCCAGAAAGAGGCCCATTTCTGGCCTCCGGAGGGCCTCTGGAGCCTGGGGAAGGCCATTTTCGCCCTTCAGGAGGCTTGAAGGAAGCCTCCGGAGTCTGGGGAGAGTGAAAAAAGGGCCTCCTGGAAGTTCTGAAAGGCCAGAAAGAGGCCCATTTCTGGTCTCTGGCAGGCCTCCGGAGTCTGGGGAAGGCTGTTTTCGCCCTTCAGGAGGCTCGAGGGAAGCCTCCGGAGTCTGGGGAGAGTGAAAAAAGGGCCTCCCAGAAGGGTCCATTTCCGGCCTCCAGAGAGCCTCCGGAGCCTGGGGAGGCCATTTTCACCCTCCAGAGGCTTGACAAAAGTCTCCAGAGCCTGGGGAGGGCAAAAACGCCGCCCCCACCACGGTGCAGGAGGCTAACTAGGCCACACCCATCATGGCCACACCCACCCAGCAACTGGGCGGAGAACCCTTTGCTAAAATTTTTGAAGCCCACCCCTGTTACTAACACATCTATGTGCAACACCCCTTTGCCCTTCTGAACTGCACAAAAATACAGAACTTATTAGAACAAACCATGCAGTTTCTTTAATCCAGCACTGGGATGGTGACACTGAAAAGAAAAATAAATAAATAAACAGGGAGTCACTTTGGTCTGGTGGTTAAGGCACCATTCTAGAAAGCAGGAGACAATGAGTTCTAGTCCTGATTTAGCCATGAAAGCTGGCTGGGTGATTTTTGGTCCAGCCCCTCTCTTTCTCAGCCCAACCCACCTCAAAAGGTTGTTGTTCTGGGGAAAACAGAAGGAGAAAATAGTATTAGGTATATTTGCTGGCTTGAGTTAGTTATAAAAATAATAAAGGGGAAAGATAAATTAGAAGGAAGATAAGATAGGTAGATAGAGATATAAATGATATAGATAGATAGATAAATTGAAATAGATGATATAGATAGATGACAGAGAGATGAGATAGATAGATGACAGAGAGATGAGATAGATATAGATTGAGATGGATAGATATAAATGATATAGACAGATGATAGATAGACAGAGATAGATTGAAATAGATGATACAAATAGATAGAGATGAGAGAGATATAAAGAGGAGATGATAGGTAGATAGATAGATATGAGAGAGAGAGAGAGACAGACAGACAGACACACACACACACACACGCAGAGACAGCAGGGGGCAGACAGACAGAAACAAACAAAATAAACAAATAAACAGATAAATATTGTGGATCTGAGCTTGAATCTGTCGCATTAATCTCATCAGAAATCCTTGCCAGCGTTCCAAACTCAAAATGGTTCCGTTCTAAGCTCAAAATATTCTCTTCCGAATTGGAAGCGAAGTCATTCCAGGGCTGGAAGACTCTGGATAAGATTGGAATAGCCTTTCTGGAATTGGAACAAGCATTCCACCTTTGAAATAGGGTGACGCACTTCACACTACAAACATCTTGCATACTTCTACCCGGCTATTTAAAAAGATGCAATTATTTGCCCGTGCCCAGTTTTAATTGCCTGGCAAAGAGGATGCAAAGGACAGCTCCTGACCTCCGAAACATCCATTTCAGAGTCCCAAAGATGCTTTTCCAAAAGGCAACTGGACTATTTTTGGTTGCTTTTTGTTTTTTTTGGAAGATGTTTCGCTTCTCATCCGAGAAGCTTCTTCAGTTCTTCAGAAGAAGCTTCTTGGAGGAGGAATGAAAGGTCTTCAAAGGAAAAAACAAAACCCCCCAAAAGTCCCAGTTGCTTTTTGGAAAAAAAAAAAATCACCTTTCGGACAACCGCAGCCTAGATGGCTGAGAATCTCCACAGACATCCATTTTGGGAACTAGCTCTCTCTCATGGAGGTCTGTATCCATGGTAAAAAAAAAATCAAAATCAAAATGGCGGCCTCAACTTTGTGACTTAAGCTCTTTTGAAGGGTGTTGCAATGCCTTTGTTTTCCTTCAAAAAAGAGGCATATATCTTAAGTTTATTTGCCTTTTTTGGCGGGGGGTACTTTAGATAACCAGCAGAGAGAGAGTCAGGTTCCATAAACCAGATTTAAATATTATCTGCACGCCGCAAAAGATGAAAGTCTCCGTTTTGCTTGCAAGCTGTTCAAAGCCAGCACCAGACGGGCTGTTTATCCCCTGGGAAATTTGAGATGTTAGCGAAGAGGGTGCCAGACAAAATGCTCAGTTGTTTTTCGCATCTACCTGGCGAGGCCGGCTGAAGCGTTCAATGGAAAACTACAGCTAATCCTTCATTTATAATCATTCGTTTAGCCATTGTTCAAAATTACAGTTGCACTGAAAAAAGGGACTGGTTGCCTCTTGGATTATCAAACCAGCGGTCCTCTCTGTCCAAAATATGGACTTTGCTTGCAGAGAAGAACAACAAAGACGATTTAGGGGACCGGAGGATAAAACATATGAAGGACGGTTGCAGGAACTGGGTAGATCTACTTTAATGAAAAGAAGGACTTGGATGAGATGAGAGCAGTCTTCCAATATTTCAAGAACTGCCACAAAGAAGAGGAAGTCAAACTATTCTCCAAAGCACCTGAAGGCAGGACAAGAAGCAATGGTTGGAACCTAATCAGTGGAAATTAATCAAGGAGAGAATCAAATTAGAAATAGAGAGAAATGTCCTGAGGGTTAGAACAATTAATCAGTGGAACGACTTTCCTTCAGAACTTGTGGGTGCTCCAACATGGAAGTTTTTAAGAAGAGCTCGGACAACCATTTGTCTGAAATAATATAGGCTTTGGACTAGAAGGGGTTGGGCTAGGAGACCTCCAGGATCAACTCTATTATTTCAACTCTATTATTGTGTCTTCAAATAACTGTCTCAGAG